>NW_022436963.1:24595372-24756629 GCF_009761245.1 Sapajus apella
AGGTACAGAGAAGTGCTCTGTAAGTGTCTGCTTGCTGCTGTCGTTGTCGTCATCATCATCATCCACACAAGCGTGGTCCACAGTGTTGTTTGCAACAGTGAAAAATTAAAAACAAACCATAATGTATGTTCAAAGGGAAATGGCTAAGGAAATAAATTATACCATGGACTATCACACTGCAGTTTTCAAAACTGAGGTAGAGACTTCTATATCCTTAGAAAGGCCTCCAAGACATAAAGATAAGAGAAAAAAATATGCCAAATTCCAGAATTTTCATCCACACTCACTGGCAGTGACTATGCTATTTCACACAAACATCCTCAGTGCCTTGGTAATTTATCAGTAGAATAATAATAATATTCATACTTCTTCAAAGGAATAGCACCTATTTTCTTTAGGCAAATAATTTGTAAATTATGGAGTTATGAAAAGCTCCAGAAAGGATAGGTGTCCATGTTGATCAAACTACCAGATTCTTAAAACATGTTGCTTCTTTATCATGCCAAATGGGCGAACCAGAACAATTCTGCTCTAGATGACTTTTGGAGAGCATGTCTAATAACTACTAGATTTTTCTTTTATATTTTTTCACTTGATGAGGTTTGAGCCCAAGCCCTCAGTGGCAGTGAAAGGAGCAGATTCCAACAGGCCTGATTAGCTGTCGCCTATTTTAATCACCAGACAAAGCAGGTTAGTTGTAGAGGGGATGGAAAAATTAAACATGTCTGTTTTTGCTTTTCAGAGGCAATTAGAGGATTTATAGCCAACGTGTTGTTGTTTTTTGAATCAGAGCCAGTAATTTTTTTTTTCCTTTCAGAGAGGATTATTATACAATAATCACTGACATTTTTAAGGAACATTTTGGAGCCACAACTTTGTTTCTCTAGAAAAGGCACTAGTTACTAAAACTTGTCATGTCACTTGGGACAAGGAAAAAAATTTGAGTGTGAGGCCCTGGGGAAGCTCTCAGAAGAAACACTTTTGTTCTCAAAGTAAAACAGCAAAATAAAACAGGTGCAATGGTTATTGAAATGCAGAGCCAAACTCTGAATCCACAAACCTGTAGGGAGAATCCTAATTTGCAGAGATTCCCACAGTCCAGGATGTTTAGAAAGAATCCAGCTCTCTAAAGTAATTAAAACTTTCCCACTGGCATTTTGTTAAAAGTATTGTTCTCCTTGGTATCCCCTTTCCTTATGGAAAATAAGGGTTGTCTTCAGGCTTGCACTAGTATGATGACCTCCAATTCCACATGGCTTGAGTCGGAATCAATGGCATGTGTACAAAGTTCTATACTTTGGGGAGGTAAAACTGACAGAAGATATACACAGTGAATTTAATAGAAGGAGAAGAGAAAGCTCTAGGAAAAGATCAAAGTTCAGGATTTGAACTTTGGAGAGGAGAAAGGAAAGAGTCCATGTTAACCTTGGTTTTCTATTTCTGAATTGAAGGCAACTATTTAAAGTGCAGGAAAATAAAAAGAATAGGCTTAAACACAGACAATCTATAGCTGGATTTATGTTTTCCTTCCACATCCTTATTGTTCTTATATACATAAATTCAGTTGTAACTCTAGTACTTAATACATGCAGAGAACTGTGCTAATCGCTGGAGAGGGTGATTTGGAAAAGGCAGTAATTACAAAATATGCTTAAGGGTTCATAAGAGAAAATCCCTAGAAATGCTCCCTACCTCCCAATTTTCTTTCCTCAATTCACCACCGACTATGAAATCCTCTTAATTTTCAATATCCTCATCTTTAAAATGAACATAATAACAACATGCTCTTCCCTCTTTGAATTTTTCTAGTGGCTTAAACATCAAGAAAATCTCACATTTAATAAGCAATAATAATGATATATGAAAGTTTTTCATTCAAGAAAAATATTTAAAAGTTAAGATTTTTCCAAAAATGGTCTCAGAAACTAAGGATATAAAAGTTATCTAAAACAGCAAACTATCATTTGAGAATATATTGAAATATAATAAATATATAATAATACAAATAGTAATATAATTTGCCCTTTTCCTGTTGGAAAATATAATGCTATCTCACCTAAAAAAGAGGTATCAAGACTTTCATACATATTTTTGTCAAAAGATTTCAGAAAGCTTAATAAATAACGGTCATCTTTTCCTTTGATGAATTTTTATGGTGGACTTCAGGATGTCAGGTGTGGGGCCTGATGCTAGGGATAAAATGGTGGATAAATAGGGGGAGGAAAATATTACTCAAATAATCATGCTAATCCATAACTCGAAACCATGGTAGGGACAACCCCTCAGTGCATGGAGATGCTTTCATGCTAGGAATCAAAGTCAGCCCTGAAGAATGACATCTGAGCAGGTCTTTGAAGGACACCAGAGGTCACACAGCAAGTCAACTTCAGCAAGCCAGGAACTCCAGTTCCTTCCAGCCGGGGGTCTTCCCGACTTGTCTCTTTCAGGAATGCTGGAGGCTGGGATTCGAGTGCTTCTCCTGGAATTCCATGGTGGAACCATGAACCATGCACACCTGGCCGACGAGCAGCCTTTCCTCCCAGCAGCTGTCCCTTGGAATCTGCCTGTCTTTCCAGCCCCTCCCACATGCCCCTGGGACTGTCCCCTGTCCTGTCCCTCCCATTACTGAGAGTTTATGACAATAAGGCACCCAGCAGCAAGGCTGGTGCTGACAGATGCAGATATGGTTTATCCATCCCTCTTTCCCAATCCCCCCACCACTGTGCCCAGACCCCGCACAGAACTTGGTCAAAGGCTCTTTCCTCTTTCACCCTGTCCTTCCAGCAGCTGCACAGGGAAAAACCTCTAAGAGCCTCAGCCTTCCCTCTCATAAGGAAAAGGTTAAGAGCTGGAGTTCCTGAACTCAAAAACAGCTCAATGATGGGAAGCCAGCTGCTTTAAAAAAGAAACAACACAAGTATTCTTTATTTTATAAGACCTATTCCATTTCTGGGGGGCAAGGAGGGTGAGTCATACTAGAGACAACAGCTGCTTCAAGTTAATAAAATCTGAGGTATCTTCGCTTGGAACCTGATCACTAGTTTTAAGTTGGATTTCTGTGACTATTTCTCATCTTATGATATGAATTCTTCATTCTTGTGTGGCACTAAAATTGAGCATGTGGCTATTCTTTATTCCCATTTTAGGTTAACAATGATACACTTTAAATCCAAGGCTTCATATTACACAGTATGTAATCAAACTAATGACTGTAAATAACAGAAAAGTAATTACAAAGATGGAATTTATCTCAGTACTTTTAACCAATTAATTTCACTGGCAATTTTCTCCCATTTACTATTTAAATGTTGTATCTTATGTCTAACAACTAACATTAAATTTCTGAAAAATATGTAGAGATATGGGAGACTACGTTGTTATAATGATTCAAAAGGCATGCAACAAAATTTTAAAAGATTGTTTAAAATCACTTAACTCTGTAATCAGTGAGTTTTATAAGATTAAATAACATTAACTTCAACTTATATCTTACAGACAAGAGAGAGAAACAAAAATACAAAAACTCAGAGTTAAATGGTATGACCTCAATTTTTTTCTGTGTGTAAAAAGAAAAAACACACTAAAGTGTTATGTGATTATCTTTGGGGAGTTGACTTTCACCTTGTTACGTATTTTTCTGTATGCACTATAAAACGAAAATGCATAATTTTTACATTAAAAAATTTATATCTTTAATACTTTTTTTTCTTTAGGACTGAAAAAATCAAATACAGAAATTCTGTTTCCAAAAATAGCCCTCTAGTATAACCAGTTATGTTTACGTAATACCAATACAATTTTTGGCTAGCTCTATACCAAGGAGGGAAAGCTGCTTGGGTATGTGGAGAAAAAAAAAGTCTCCAGGATCATATCTGGAAAGTAAGCAGGGAGATAATTTAAAAAACAAAGTACTAAGTATCAATCTTAAATGTCCTAATTTTTGTATAGTATGATAGTTTCTTCTAAGGTATAAGTATCACTGCAAGGTTCAAAAATACTGTTTGGAAAACTAAATTTTCTTTATCTATCATTAACAACTTTCCACAGAGCAAATTATGGCTTCTCTCAAAATATATCTACTCCAACAAAAGAGATTTATAGGCAAAAGTGGATAAACTAGATGACTCATCCCTCACTGGCCTTTCTGCAGTCAGAGATACAGCACCCAGACACAGAAATGTGAATAAGCAAACTCTCCTTCCTCCTCTTTTTCCTGTTCAGTCTGCTCCCTGGGTCAGGGGCTGGGACCCAGAGGACCTGATAAAGAAAGGGAGAAGTAGGTCTCTAAGCCTTTGGAGAATCCATTCCAAGAGAAACACAGCAGGCTCCCTCGATTCCTTGCAAATGCAAATGGAAGGTGAGGGTAAATAAAGAACTGTAATTAAGTAAATATGCTGTGTAAGCTTTACAATAACTTCTTAATCATGGACTCTCTTAAGCCTGTGAGTTTCGATATTAACCCTGCAAGCTGGGAACACCACAGAGCTGCAGTTTGACAGCCTACGCAAGGGGATCACAAGTGCTTCCAAGGACATGCTTCTGCTCTGCTTGGCAAGCTGCAGGACACTTCCAGTTTACCCAAGAATTTGTTGATGGAACCGACTATATGCCTGTTCCTAGGCTGAGATTTCAAGAGAAATGCGACAGTACTGTTGAGACACAATGCCTATCCTCAGTAAGACCCCAGGCACACCAAGCAGCTGGAACACTCTGGCAGACACAATTAACCACAATTACTGGGATGGCGGGGGTTGTCAAGGCCTTTCTCTGGCTGATGCCTTTCAGTGGTTTTGGAATTAATATTATGCAGGGTTGACAATGTTGTTCTCAACCTGAAGGCTTAACTGAGAAAGAGTTACTCAACACTGTGGTTTTGTTTTGTTTTAAATGCAGTTTCACAGTTTGACCCAGCAATGTGTAGAACTTTATTTTCTTTTGTTTCCGGTGCTATTTTATGGAAGGGGTAACAAAAACCCTCAATGATAGTGATATTAATAAAAGATGAGGTTACGACATTAAATGAGGTCTAATCTACAAAATATGTTGACACAAGAATCCAAACAAAAAAACCTTCCAAACTTGTCTCAGGAGTCTATATTAAGGAGAGTCTCTCTGTTTGGTGTGAAAGTGTCTTAAACACCTCTCACACACTTGCTAATTTCCCTTTTGCACATGGGCTTCAGGCTTTGGAGCCTTCAGCTGATGTAAAGATGCTGTTTTTCACTGCACATCAAAGCCACCTTCTAGTTACTGCATGTGATACTTATTTCCTATTTATGTAGGAAAGAAACGGTTTGCTTTTTAAAGTAAGTTGACATTTTAAAAGAGGGGATTTAAATAAAAGTATTAAATAACAATGTGGATAGAAGGATAGATGGTGGTATCTGAATGACTGAAGTTTGGCCAAGGCTGGAATATAGTTTCAATGTGTGTGCAATTAAAACAAAGTAAAATGAAAGCCTAAACAACTAGAGACTATCTCACCACAAAATTATCTTAGTTCTTCCTTAGAGTCAATATTTACATTCCCAGAGAACATGTGAGTACCCAGTTCATTTACAAAGTACATACACTATTTTCTGTCAAGGGCGGGAGCAGCTCTGCCATGCCCACTGTCACTGACATGATGGAATTAGCATGGGCTATGTTAAAACTTAGGTTTCTGCAGGGGACATATCCCAGAGTCTGCCCCAGACAGTGCCTACTCTCAAGAGAACCAACAATCTGTAGGAACGAACATGACTTTAATCCAATAAGGCTTGAAACCTTTTTCCTCAAAACCTTTCCCCTGAAAACTCTCAAGAGAAGAAAAACATTTTAGAAGAGCTCCTTTTATGTACTAAAAGCTGTGCGGAACAATTTGCACCAATCTGCCAAATTTGACTGTTACAAGCATCCTATGACCATATTACTGTCCCCATTTTACCGATGAAGAAACAGAGGCCAGGAAAGACAGAGAGAGTGGAATAAGTGGCAGAATTCAATTTTGAGGCTGAGTGCTCCCTACCCCCCAACTATACAAGGGTGTGTTTGGGAGCAAAAGCTCTGGAGCACAATATACAGATGGAGAAACAAGACCTTCCGTAAGAAAATCTGCACCACTGTATATTGAACTGGGAAATCGTTTAAGCATATCTGCTCCATGGCATGTCAGACACATTTTGGTTCACTGAGAAATACTCAACCTACTCCTCATTCAAAGGGGTTTAAATGTTTAAATGCACCTTTGCATGCTCAATTGTATCTGCCCCTTTTCCCATATTCTTGGGATGGAAATTTTCTGCAGATGGATCCCTTTGTATCAGCATGAGATTAATTTTATGGAGATGGAGGTTTTAGAACACAGATATTTCTGTGTTTAGCACAGCCAGGGCCAAGCCTCACTCATGAACCAGAAAACTGCAGTATCAGGAGTAAAAGATTTCTTAATGCAGAAAGCCTCCTAGGCTCCAGGTGACTGACAATGAGTCACGGCTAGTGGGCATGAAACGAGTCTGGCACACTTGTACACTAAAGTCTGTTTGCTAGGTCTAAATGGTGTTGGTCAGAGAAACAGGGAAGACAAGGGAAGGGAAGAGAAGAATAAGCAACTATGTAAACAGCTCCTCTGCAGAAACCATGCAAAAATTAAGTATATTTGCCTATCAGCAGAACATAACCACATAAAGAAATCCAGACAATAAACTTTACACAAAGACTTTCTCACCTTCAGTTAGGATGATCTACTTCTCATTGATCTACTGTATGGTTGAATAAAATACACAATTTGTTTGTGATTTAAAATCCCAGAGCTGCAAGCAGTGTAACTGTTTTGTCTTTACATTTGCCAAACTGCTCTGGTGGAGCTGCTTTTAAAGAGAGGTGGCAAACATTCTGAAAGCTGCCAACCTTTCAACCGTTAGGGCTCATCCACTCTTAAAGTCTCATACGTTATCCATCACTACTGCTGTGACCAGAGCAAGGTGCATTTCTTACTAGTGGCTACAATGAGATGAGCATTCCAGCTGATTCCATAGCATGTCAAGAAGGAAATAGGTTACTGTACTCACCAGGGAAAGCTGGGGTGCCTCAGAGGTCTAGGGCTTCCAGGGATGTTTCTGTTCACTGAGAGAGACATCTCAGGTGTATCCTAATCATTTGGATGTGTAAGCATCGAAGCTTTATTTCTCAGCATCTGACTTTGCTAGTCTGCTCACTTGCAAGGCTATTATCTAAAAAAGGCTGAACTGAACTACTGTTGAAAAATGATGCACTTGCACGGTGAGAATAGGAAAGGAAGCTGTGGTCTTCACGTGCATCTTCGCGTGCGGATCCTCACATGCGGATGCTTGTGCGCTTGTCTGCCCCATTTTCTGAGGCACGTGTTTGGGCCAGAACTCCTGAAATCCCATGTCTCAATTTCCAGACAAGCAAATTTAAAAAAAAAAACCTCTTTCCCCAATTTTTACGGTGATTTGAAACACATAATCATAACTTGGTACAATTAACATCACAGAGAAACCCAAGTCATCTTTTTTTTTTTTTTTTTCTGGAAAAGTTGTTTGTTTTTCATTAAGAATTCATGTGAGCTTCCTGAATTTCAAGAAGATAACATCTGCTCCTTAAATTTCAGTGCCAACACTTACTAGGAAATTTATAAATTTTGGTCAAAAACCATCTTTTGATCTGATTTAATTTATAGTTTCTAAAATGGAATAGAACAGCCTAAATCTCCATGACACTCACATATATAGAGGTCTGTGAACTGACATCTCAGTATTCTCTCCCCACCTCTCTCTATTGCATATAGTGGGAGCTAACTGACCCATAATACATTAATGTCCAACAGATCAAAAGAGTCACAAGAATATCATTAACATCAACAGGGTCAAAACTAATAAAATAAATCCAGTAGGTGAGTGTAAATATAAACAGTGTTTTGTACATAGAACAACCAGTACAAGATGGGCATGAGATATCTCTCCTAGGAAACTGACCTGAAAAACCCCTAGCATTAGGAGGTATTTCATTAGATTGAAATTAGACGTGGTTTCTAGAGTCCCTTTAAAAGAATAAACAAAAAAATCTCCATTCCCTGTAAACTACACGCAAAGTATATCATTACTCAGACCTCACTTTGCTTTTGGAGAATCTGTGTCACCAAACCATCCTCCCCCTCACAAATCTCTATTTACCAAGGTCAGCCCCGTTAAATGCATGCCATCTACGGCCTTCATTTAGCGCAAATGCTTCTGAAGCTTATATAATTTGGGGTGCAATGGGTGCATATGGGCCCCACCCCCATCCCACCATTAAAGCCTGAATAGACAGCACAACAACAAGGCTTTTGTACTTCATTTTCTTTTCTTCCTCTTTTTAATTTGGGGAAAGGACAAGATAATTCTTTACTAGAAATGATTCCAAAATACACTTCTCAGTTACGTTCCACATTAAGAATGAAGTGTATCTCCTTTAAGTGATACTGTCAACATAAAACATTTCTAAGTCAGCTTAACCCTTTTTTCTGTAAATGGAAAATGCATTTTCAGACTTTCTGGTGATACTTATTTAACCATGGGCTGCAACTTGACAAATTATATGTTCTATTTAAAAAAAAGATGGATGAGCTGGATAAATCAAAAGCAGTGTTTGGGAGAAAGCTAAGCAGAACTGCAGAAGGAACATGCCTCTTATAATCACCTATACATAGACTAAAAACCTTATATATTTTTTTAAAAGTTGTCTGTTTTCTGCATAATTGTGTTGATAATTTGGAATCAGAAGTCTAATTTTTATCGCTCTTATTTTATACAATTTCATTTATAAATCAAGAGACATTTGCCTGCTATGGGCTTTTGCCAGTCTCCTACGGCAGACAGTTTTTTGAAATGCCTGAATTTTCTACCAACTTAAGGCAGAGTTAAATAGTCGTGACAGAGACTATATGGCCATAAATGCCAAAAATATTTACTATTGGGTCCTTAATAGAAAAGGTTTCTGACTCCTGCTCTACATGCTTAATCAAGTCTTACAACATCCTATGAGGTACAATTATTACTCCAATTTTGCATAAGAGACAACTGAGGCCCAGAGAGTGAAAACAATCTAATAGAGGTAACCCAGCGAGAAGATACAGAGGTAGAACTGGAGGCAGGCTGGCTCCAGAGCCCAGGCTCATAACCACAAGGTAACCTCTCTGTTATTGGGTGTTAGTGTAATTATGACCATGGACATGCAGCCACCCTGAGCACATATGTTCTCCCCTGGGTTTCTGGGCTGCCGTGAGCACAGTTGCTAATTTAGAGGCTGTGCCTAGGCTGCCCTCTTCCTGGCTCCTCTAGTTCTCTCTGCCCGAGTCATGCCTTCGGTAGCCAAATCTGTATAACTCTACACTACATACCCCAAAGATGGGGACTGACAATCTCAGCTAAATGATTTACAACAGTCACTTAACATCTAGAAAATTCTGTCTTCTCATGAAAAATGTGTTTGCTAATCCTGGGAGCCATGTGCCTACTTTGCAGAGCTATTGAGACCTTAGCTGTTGTCTGCCCTCCCTACCCTTCTTTGTGTCCTTGTCCAACCTTTTATTGAAACTAGCACCTGGGTCTGTTTTCACTGACAGCCATGTGGCCTCAATTTGGGGTGTGTGGCATGGGGGGGCCAGGATCTCAACCTCTGCCCCACCTACATTCCATCAGCCCTTCCAGCGCCTGTAGCCAACTTCTCCTTTCAAAGCTCAACCCCTTTTCTTGAGGTTTCTTTTCTGCCCTGCACTTTCTCTTGCGGGTTGAAGAGGCAACTCCAATTTTCACCTGTTCTACACAATCCCTTATGCCCATTGCATGGTCTTATCCTTCTTAGGGCTTTTCACTTTTCCAAGTCATTCCTGATGCCACTCAGGAACTTTCCTTCTCAGCATCATAAACACTATCCTCTCCCGCCCCAGTAATTAGTGGTAAGCCTCATAATTTAGAGCTCAGGCTCTGAAATCAGACAAATATGAGCTAGAATGCTAACTCTGCTACTTCCAGTTGTGTGACACTAGGCAAGTCTAACCTCTAAACTTCGCTTTCTTCATCTGTAAAATGGGGCAATCATATAATTATTGTGTTATAGCCAGTAAAGCAATAAACATTCTGCCCAGCATACAGTAAGTGCTCAATAAATTATGATTTTCATGGTCATCCTCATCATCATTACCACCATTACTACCAGTTTCTATATCTGCATTATCAAAGTTACCAAAGTACAGAATGTTAAGGTAACTGTATACACAATATTAGACAGCACAGCACTATACAACACTGTATATACTCCCTGTTCTTCAGTGCTTTAGGGAAATATTATATCCACCAAAAATTAATGGAAGTGCTTAAGTCACTTAATCTCTCTAGGCCTACATCTCCTTATTTGAAAAAAGAAAGTTGAATGAACTGACAGTTCATGTTTCTGAATGTTGTCTCTAAGGATCGGGCTCATAAATCTGTGGTCTTATTTCACCTTCCACCATGCCCTGGGAAGCTGGGACAAATCCTACCACTTTCCAACCTGACTCTTTGTTGAAAACTATGTTTCCAATAAAAAAAAAATTTCTATTCTCATAAAAGCCAGGTTTGTCTTCATTCTTCAAACCAATTCCTGAGGCTTAGTCTGTGAGATAAGGATTTTTATGTCAAAGAAATGAGTCACATCTGAGAAAAGTGAAATTAACTGGATACCTTTTCTTACCTCCAGCAAAGTCAAACAGCTGAAAGCCTGAATATGCAGAGCATTCAGGTTATTAGGAAAAAAGACAAGGGAGTAAAAACCTGAAATTTCCAGATGTGACATGATCATTGTTTGACAATTTTAAATTATATTTTAAATTTTTGTTGTGTGAGAGAGAAAGGGATACCTTGATTCAGCAACTTTGCAGTTAGACTTACTTGAACCAATTTCTTTTCCTAGTTTACACAAAATGATACTCTCTCTAGCACAAGAATTTTAGAAAATCTCAACTGATAAACAGGCAGGCTCACAAGTCTTCAGATTAAAATGCAATGATAATGTTTTCTCAAAATAGTCACATGAACTGTGAGCACAACCTGTAAGAGAAAATAGTGAAGGAAGGTCTAGTCTTTATCCATGAAATTCTCCTAGAAAATTCAGAAGGAAAATCTGAATTTATGGAAGGAACTCTGCATCAAAAGAATCACTTCTTTGTCCTGATTTTGTCAAATGCTCATTATTTGAGAGCAAAAAATGTATCCAGAAAGGGGCTTCCAGTAGGATGAATCTGGTATGGCAATGCCCACTTATTGCCTACTCATCTCTTTGCTGCCTTTCCTTTGATGGCATGACTCATATTTTATTTGCCCTCAGAGAAAGTGCGTAAATCCCAATTGGTCCAAGCCATTCACAGTAATTTATGGTCCACAGTACTATTAGTAGTGTGACTCATTCTGTCCAGCAAACCACTGACAAAGGGCAGTCTAGTCTAGGGCTTCTTGGAAAGCTTTCTTCACACCTACAGAGACGAGAAAACAATGTCTTGCTGGTGTCTCTGGAGGCTGTCATGCCTCGACGAAATGCCTGAGCCTGTGGCAGGCGTATTTTGACCATGAGGAGACTACTCTGACATGCTAATGAGGACCACAAACAACTTGGATCCTTGACAAGGCCACTCAGCTACCTAAAATAACATGTTTAACCTGTTTGGATTTGAAACCTCTATTACTTGTAGCTCCAAATACTTAAAGTAACAGAGTTGGACCAGTGGAAAACCGTAAGAGAAAAACGTAGCTGTTATTAGGCATGCCCTCCAAAAAGCCATCCAGAACAGAATTGTTCTGGTTCACCCATATGGCATGATGTAAAAACAACATGATTTAAGAATCTGGTAGTTAGATCAACATGGACATCTATCCTTCCTGGACCTTTTCATAACTTTCCTGTATACTTCCACATTGAGCAGACAATGTCTTAATTATTTCCATATATTGGAGTCTACAATCTGTAAAATGGGGTTTTAGGAACAAGACTTTCAAACTATATATGAATATGAGAAGGCTTTAAAAAATTAGTAACAATAGAATATGTTTTTTTTTTTTAATGCCAGGTACATTATCAGGAATAGAAGCTCAAAATCATGACCTGAGTTTCCAA
Source organism: Sapajus apella (assembly GCF_009761245.1). NCBI lineage: Eukaryota > Metazoa > Chordata > Mammalia > Primates > Cebidae > Sapajus > Sapajus apella. The sequence goes on from NW_022436963.1 coordinate 24,607,499, forward strand.
AGTTTAAAAATTCCTCAAGGGTTTAAAGCAAAACTGATGATTAACAGATTTTATCAATTCTACTCAAGCAGAACAAGAACAAGCATTGGAATTCCTTATAATTCAAAGTCCACTGAATTAAAAAAAAAATCCCCCCCCCCAAGCAAGTCTTATTCATCTGCCAAACACGATCCAGAGAACTCTACACATATTGAAGTATAAAACTGGTTCATTTGTAAAAATGCCCTTTTATAAGAATTCTCATATCTCAAACAGCCTTCCTCCCTTCCACTTTGTGCTGTTGGAACATGGGCACTCATGTTCAGCTTAGCTTCTATCCCCCTTCCAAAAACATTAACTTCTATCCCCCTTCCAAAAACATTAACTAAGAAAACTTAGGTTCTATCCCCCTTCCAAAAACATTAACAAAGGGTATCTGGTGTGTCAGGCACTTCCCTAGGGCAACAAAAATACAACAATGGGGTCCTTGCCTTCATGGAGTTTATGTGTTTTTGTTCTAATGCTGGAGAGAGACTAATCAATAAAATTATAGTTGAAAAGCCAAATAAAGAATAAGAAATAAAACTAGTGACCAATGCAATAATGAAATAAATAAGGGGTTGAAAGGAAACCAGAGGTGGGAAAAATGGTTTAACTTCCAATAGAGAAATCAGGTACAACTTCTTTTGATAGGTAACAGACAAGCTACAAAGATAGGGGTTTAGGGATAAGAAGGAGCCAGCCAAGGGAGGAGCCATATCAAGCCAGGAGTCAAAAATAAATGGCATCTTCGACCAAAGCCACAAGCCACCTCAGGGATCTCACCTGTAAAATGGTGCAGATCATCACTAACCTGCTATCTCCCCAGAGCTAGATACGATAATGAACAGGAAAGCCTTTTTTTTTTAAATCAAGGTTAAAAGCCCCACAAACAATTATGTACCTTTATTATAAATCTTTCCTTTAAAAAGCTGGAGGCTTGAGTTGCTACAAAAATAGACACTCGTTGCTGTCATATGTTTCATATTGCATCTCTGAAGCAGTAAGATTAAAACTAGTTTTGACTTGAGAAGTTTTACAGTCTTTGAGATACCTGGAGATCCAAAGGGCTCTGTAGCTAAACCCCAGATGAGAGTCGCTCTCCTACAGAACTGTGGTAAATGCATGTCATTACTATAATGATCAACACAAATACACACCAAAACGACCTTCCAAATATCACCCACATTGAGACAGACCGATGTCAGCAGGGGATTCCTGGGAAGCTCATTTGATATGGTAGCACATGGCAGCAGAGGCAGCTTGGGACTTGTTGGCCAACAACCAAACTGTTTGTGGCATACCCTTTTTATAGCCCTACCTTCTATTACATGATATTTGCTACACGATACCTAAATAGTAAATAATCAGCCACAGCACAAGGAGGAAAGTAAAATCCTAAGATTAAAAGAGGTGATACACATATCTCGGGGCAACACACAGACCCAAGTTTATGTTCTAACTGTTTCTATTTGATTAGTGGAAGCCAGACCTACAGTTTTTAAAAAAGATTTGCACTGTAGCAGGGGAAGGATAACTGAAACGATAGGGCCTTGCTGAAATTCTTGTTCTGCTCTTTATCTCTCAGGAGGTAGGTATCATTATTCCTATTTCTAGATGACAAAACTGAGGTCCTATGAAGTAAAATAACTGGCCCAAGGTAAGTGCTGCAGCTGAGCTTTGAACCTAGCTCACCTATTCTAAATCACACACCCCTTTTCATCACATTGCCTCACCTGGTTAATCATGTTCAATTCTTCTTTACTCTTTGATTCATCAGGAGGAATCAGATTTCTGAAGGTCCTTCATAAATACTTCAGTCTGTTAAGATGAACAAGAGGAGCCCGAAGAATGTCGTATGAAATGAAGACTGAGATTCTCTCAAAACAGCCTCAGGTGAACCAGGATAAGCAGGTTAATAATCTTTAGTGAGGAGGCTGGGAGGGAGGGGGCCACACGTGTGCCGCATACCTGTACAACAGTACATATTTCCTGTCTCTTGCATGTCACGTTCTTTTAAGCCCCAAGGCTTCTACACTGACAATTTCCACTGCACAGAATGCCTTTCTCCTCTTCTCTGCAATGAGATCAGCTGCTCCTCAGTGAAGCTTTCTCAGAAGCCTCCCACCCCCACACCCTCACACACACATATATAGACAGACACAGCGGACAGACAACCCTGTGCCAAACCTCAGCCTTGTGGCAGGGTGTTCCCAGGTGCACTCCTCATTAGTTTGGGATCTTCTCCATGCAGGACCTGAGGTTACCTTTCTCTTCCTTCCCAGTGCTTAGCACAGAACCTCAGTTCAAACATGCACTCACTGAGCCTTCCCCTGGCCAAAGCGCCAGGTGCTGGGCTGGACTACGGCTGGCAATGGTGAACAGAAGGAACTCTCGAGGGGTTGAGAACAGGGGCTCTAAGTGACCTGACATCTACCTGCTGTGCCATCTTGGCCATCTCTTAAACATTGTGCCTGAGTTTCATCATCTGTAAATGGAAATGACAGTCCTGCTTGCCCCCTCACAAGGCTGTTTTCAGAATAAAAGGCAGGTGGCAGAGAGGAGTTGGGTGACAGTGACACCTGAGAGGGGCTGAGAAAATGATGCCATTTCAGCCTTTAGCTTTCTGTTACTTTCTGTTCTCTTACCCTGCTTCATTATTCTTCCAAGCACTTATACTACCCCACCGACACATTATATATGTGGTATCACTTGCTGCCTGGCTCAGCCCTACTAGGATTAAGCAGCATGAAGACAGCACTCCTTTTTCTTCTCTGCTGTGTACTGGCACCAAGGACAACAATGGGTATGTAGAAGGTCTCAAGTAATTCTCAAGTGAATGAATAAATGAATGAATGAGAAAACAAATGAATGATGAAACAAATGAATACTGACTGACCATCTGATGAGGCACACATCTAGAAGAGACGACAAATATTAACAAAATTTAAGACCACGAATTGCTATTTTATAGCATTAATTACAGGCATATTTCACTTGTTTCTGTACTGGCCAAAAAGTAAAGGCTAGGCCGGGCGCGGTGGCTCACGCCTGTAATCCCAGCACTTTGGGAGGCAGAGGCGGGTGGATCACGAGGTCAAGAGATCAAGACCATCCTGGTCAACATGGTGAAACCCCGTCTCTACTAAAAACTACAAAAAATTAGCTGGGCATGGTGGCGCGTGCCTGTAATCTCAGCTACTCAGGAGGCTGAGGCAGGAGAATTGCCCGAACCCAGGGGGCGGAGGTTGCGGTGAGCCGAGATCGCGCCATTGCACTCCAGCCTGGGTAACAAGAGCGAAACTCCATCTCAAAAAAAAAAAAAAAAAAAAGGTAAAGGCTGCATATGAGAACAATTTTTGAATTGATTTTTGTTGTTATGCTATGTGGCATAGGAGTCCTCACACCTGCACCTGACATATCCCCAGACACGTAATTAATGAGGCATTAACCCACATGCTCACTTACTGATGGAATTATACATTCATGGAGTCCTCTAAAAGAGAAGAAATCCTCTCTAAGGTAATCTATTGCTCCAGTTGACCGGCTGCCTAGCTTCAGGTTTCCTCAAAGGCTAACTCTTGATTTTGACTGATCTAGGAGCAGAGCCTTCCCATATACAAGGCAGCATCAGGGGTGACCTGTATGAGCCCCATCCATGTGGCAATATATCAAGTTTCTACCAGCACAGGGAACAGAGGAGGACGATGGAGGTGCCCAGGAGGTCCCCAGGCTCTATAACCACTCCCTGGACTCATGCCTTCCAAGAGGTTCCCAAAACATCTCTAAGGTACTAGTTTTGTTCTTGCCCTTAACATCCTATAAATGTGTCTGCTTTTGTTTGCTCCTGACTACCTGGCTGTGGGCAGAAGAAAACTTGTGCACAAGATAAAAAGAAGAGAAAGGCAGTAATTTTTATCATCATCACAGCTACCTCTTCAACTTGCATGAAAGCACTACATTAAAAAGCATGTTTTTTGCTGTCCAGTATGTGGACTAAGTTTTTCAAGATTCAGTTTTACAAAAATGTATCTTAACTATGGTTTTCCTCCAAATGAGACTAAAACATTTCAGTCAACAACATACAATCTCAGTCCTACTGCACTTTCTCTACTATGTGTTCCATAAACTACATGCCCTAAAGTGCTTCTATTTTTCCTATTTTTAAAAGGTCTTTGTATCCCTTTTTTCTCAATATCCAGTGGTGAGAAAAGGGATTTATCACCTGCCACACTACTGCTACTCAGTATTCCCACCATAAATCGTGCCTTTGTGACAAAACCCTTATCTTAAAAAACAGATAGCATCAACCATTACTGCTTTCTATGTCAATGCCCTTTTATTTCAGAATGACTCTGTTTTCATTACAGATCTTTAAACATATTAGCAGAAGACACATTCGTAGCAAATGCTTTCAGTGAGGGGCAGTCCAGCTGTAGTCACATTCTCACTTCTAAGCGGGGTTAAAATCCTTAAGTAAACATGTTCCACAGGGGCTGTGCTAAAGTACATTTTTCAAAGACCAATGCCATTTGGTTGAAGTCTGCTCCAGAGGGCCACATATCTTTTCAAAGGCGCAGCTGCCCGAGTGAGAGTCCTGCCCCCAGAGAAGAGCCTGGAGACCTCTACCTTTATCTCCCCTGAGCAGGCAGCCCTCACCTCATCAATAGACTGCTCCAAGCGTTGATCTCTAAGACGGCTGCTCAGAACCCAAAGAGCAAAGGTGGCAGTGCAAGTGTGGTCACAAATGTGTCCCAAGCACTGTTTTGAAAAAACAGGAATATACTTTCCACTCAGTCCAATCCTCAGGCTGGAATACGGCAGGGTAAAGAATGGAGCATGGGATTGGGTTTAGGAAAATTTTCCTAGGCAATTTTGTACTTGAGCAAGGGACAGTAGGACAATTTTTAGAAATCTAATTAGGTTTGCGTCAACAAAATTTTGACTCAATGAAAAAAAGGTCTTAAAAATCATTTTGTTTGGTATCTTTCTTTTAAATAAAAGGAAGCTGGAGTGAATAGGTAGAATTGAGGTATCTAAAGTCATTCTTGTTTCAAATTCTGCTGTAAAAAAATTGATTAAAAAAACCCCATTAAATCTGTTTGCCCAGGCTGTGAATTTGCTAAGTTTTGGTCCATTTAATGTATAGTCGCATGGACTGATTTTCTTCCTCTCTTATCCCTCTTTCAGAAATTTTAAAAAGCTCTTCCAAAGTAACAAAGTTCATGTGGTTAAATTGCTAGCTGCTAACTCAGTTGTATGGAAATCTAATGTTGCGTTCTATTCCAATATACTCTAAGCTGACATAAAAAAGTCCTGGATCGATCCATCACAGTGCTTAGATATGCCATTAGCATCCATTGGTTACTTGGAGTGTATTCCTTTTCCCTGGACCTCAAAGCTTCACATGGATGTCAGAAAACCAAGCTATCTGGGGATCTCTGTGTGAACAACTCCCATAAATCACACTGTACATTCCAGCTGTCAGGGTGCATATAACTCAACCACAGTTGGTTGCGTCCTAGTTCCAAGCACACCTGAGTCACTGCAAGCGTGGAACAGCAGTACAAAAAAGGAGCAGAACAGTCCAGAGACAGCAACAAATCAGGTACTCAGAGAAACAGTCACATCAAGCCAAGAGGGATCAGGCAGAGGGAGCAGCTTTATTTTGCAAGACTGCCTCCTCCCTTTTTCAGTAAAACATGCAGATTCCCTCCTGCATTTGGGAAATCTCAGGATATGCAACATTTGGATTTCAAAGGTTTAATGGGGAACTTGGGAAAAACAGCTGGAATTCTAAAAAGATAGCTCCTGGAGCTGTTAGGCTAGAGACCTGAGATAAAGTGAGACAATATCACATAGATCATTAGCAAAACGGAGATTTTCAGCTCTTGTGTGTCCCACGGTATGCCAGAATTAATTAGGCTTATCTCAGAGCCTATAGTAAGATACAGAGGTTGGTTGCTGATAGTTGGCTGGAAACCAGGGGTGACTTGTTGAAATGCTGATCGGTTTTACCTGTCCCAAAGGCCCCTTAGAGGTCTTACAGTGATCCTCTCTGGCAAGACAGGACCCCAGAACATATTAAGGTAGGACCCCAGAGCAGATCAACAGCTAGGCAAGATCTCCAGGTCCTTCGGTTGCCAGGGAAAGACAGAGTGTATATAAAGCATCCCAGAAACATATGTTCTTATGACAGACTACAGCAAGTGCCAATCTGCAATGTGGTATCTAGAAAGATGAGGAGGCAAAGTGAGGGGCAGAGTATCCTCTAAGATGAAATCCAGACACAAAGTCAGAGATATATTTAAGCAGCAGAACTACCTAGCAGAGGTTCATACACCTCATCCTCCAGGTTATATCTGGCCCACCACTTGTTTTATTAAATAAAGTTTTATTAGAACAAAGCCATGCTCATCCATTTACATATTGCCTATAACTGCTTTCACATTACAGTGGCAGAGTTGAGTAGCTACAACAGAGACTGTATGACCCCTAAAGCTGAATATTTATCACCTGGATCTTTACAGGAAAAGTTTGCCAACCCCCTGTTCTATGGGAATACCTCAGTGGTAAAAGATGAATCTCAGAGATGGTTTTCATTTTTCCAAATCTATGCAAGTCCACCAAAAATACTTTATCAGGCTTTAAAAATAGCCACACACACACAACACACAACACACAAATACACACACACACACACACACACACACACACACACACACACACACGGTCCTTATCATAGTGAGTACTAAACATTTACACTTTTTGAGACAGAATTTCACTTTTGTTGCCCAGTCTGGAGTGTAATGGTGCAATCTCAGCTCACTGCAATCTCCGCCTCCTGGGTTCAAGCGATTCTCCTGCCTCAGCCTCCCAAGTAGCTGGGATTACAGGCAGGTGCCACCATGCCCAGTTAATTTTTTTGTATTTTTAGTAGATACAGGGTTTCTCCATGTTGGTCAGACTGGTCTTGAACTCCTGACCTCAAGTGATCCGCCCATCTCGGCCTCCCAAAGTGCCGGGATTACAGGCATGAGCCACCGTGCCCCGTCTAAACATTACCACTTTTAAAAAATTCACAGCAAATATAGAAGGGTGTTTCTATCCCATTCAAGATAAGCTGGTCAAGTTTGCCTTGCCACACATGCAAAGTTCTAGCTACCCAGAAGAGCATCCAGCTAGCCTCTTAGTGTATCTTCTGGATGTGAGTGGTTTGCAGGAGGCAAGAAGGCCTGAAATTAAAAGGGCAAATACCCTTTATTCTAACATCAGAGAGAAGTAACAGTTGTCAGGATTAATGAGGGGGCTCTAGCCCTGTCCGATATTTGACACTCAGCCTATAAAGGGAAAAAATGTCAAACGTCAATTATCTTCTAAAGCTAAAGGCTGTCCTCTAAGTACACTCTAACCCCTCTCTTGGAGCCTCTTAACTGCTAATCTTCTCACCATCAAGAGAACTTGCCCCAGGATAAAACCAAACTGAGTACTTGACCAGGCTAATTAGGCAGAATGAGCTGGTATAGCTGAGAAATCCTTCTTGGCCACTCCCCTCACAAGTCTTCTATAAAAACAGAAATGAAGTCAAGGAGTTCAGTGGAACAAGCACTTTTTTTTTTTTTTTTTCTGGGAGATGGAGTATCACTCTGTCACCCAGGCTGGAGTGCAGTGGTGCAATCTCAGCTCACTGCAACCTCCGCCTTCCGGGTTCAAGCGATTCTTTGCCTCAGCCTCCAGAGTATCTGGGATTACAGGAGCCCACCACCACGCCCAGCTAATTTTTGTATTTTTAGTAGAGATGAGGTTTCTCCATGTTGGCCAGGCTGGTCTCAAACTCCTGACCTGAAGTAATTCGCCTGGCTTTGCCTCCCAAAGTGGGAGCAAGCACTTTTAATACAGCAAAATAGCCAAAAGGCAGAAACCAGTATGGATTCAACCTAAAAGATAAGAAGGTGCTTTTTACAACAAATCCAGCATCCCCCGACATCTAGCCCCTTTCCATCTCTGGCAGTTCAGCTCTGTGCTAAACAATCCCTTTATTTATAGCACAGTCCTATTGGGGTATGCTGTCAAATATAACTGAGTTTTGTAACTCTCAGCTCACCAAAGGGCTATGATAAGGTGTCATTCCTTTGAAGTGTGGTACAGGAGGGCAAAATGATGATTTGTTTTTTAAAAATAAGTAAGTTAATACAGCAGAAAATCTCCAAGCTCTAAAGGATTTCATGTTTATCACAAAAATTAGTATTTCTGTAATTTAATGATTGCCTAAAAAAGCAATGACCATAAACGGTATTATACTGTACCAAAAATGAAGAATAGGGGTTTATAATTACACAGATACTTCTTGAGAAAGTTCACAAATAACTATAGAGCAAATACAATATGTATGGTTCTTGCACTTCACATCGGTGCCTGGAACCTGGAAAAGCCATCTTTGCACGACTGACTCCACTGTACTACCTTAGCCCTCCCAGTGGGCTTGGAGACCCCATTTTCCAGGCAAATCTCCTTTCCAAACTAACATGTGTCACGAGCTCAGTGAACCGCCACACAAGAAGTTGCTCCAAGAACCCTCATTTCATCTTATTCTCCCAGAATTTGAAACACAGTGACCTTCTGAAGTAGAAATGCGAGAAACGGCAGTCGAGCTGAATAGAAAGTTAACTACCAAACTTCATGTTTGCCGTTGGGACAAAAATGTGAGGTGTGCTTAAAAAACAAATTGCTTATCGGCAAATGTGAACCTTAACCAAGACAGTTCAGAAGGAGAGCGCCGGGTGTGGTGGCTCATGCCTGTAAGCCAAGCACGTTGGGAGGCAGAGGTGGGTAGATTACCTGAGGTCAGAAAATCGAGACTAGCCTGAGCAACATGGTGAAAACCCATCTCTACTAAAAATGCAAAAAATTAGCTGGGCGGGGTGGCACGCGCCTGTTATCCCAGCTACTTGGGAGACTGAGCCAGGAGAATCTCTTGAACCTGGGAGGCAGAGGGTCAACAGATTCTTGAGCTGAGATGATGCCACTGCACTCCAGTCTGGGAGACAGAGTGAAATTCTGTCTCAAAAAAAAGTTCAGAAGGAGAAAGAGGAGGGCATTTGAAAGAACCTAGATTGCATTGTAGAAAGGGCAAAAAAAAGACTGGGTCCGGTCCCAGCTCTGTGGCCATCAGATAATGGAACGGGAACAAGTCCTTTAGCTCTGCAGGCCTCTGTTTTCTCATTAGACAAGTAGGAGACCGAATTAGCTGCTCCCTGAATCTTCAGATTTTTCCTATGATTCCTTATGGTGATCAAACCAATTTTAGCGTATTACCTAAGCGGTAAGCCTCTTAACAAATGCATATTTGACTGCCAAAACTTAGAGTCACATAATTTGAAAGTTCAGGAGAAATAGAATAGAAAGAAAGAAAAAGGGGGCCAGAGCGATGAGGCAAGAAGAAAGGGACAAAAGGAGAGAAAAATCAAGTGAAGTCATTTTCAATTACGTTGCTATCATTCTACAGGGAGTCACTATATGTCCTTTGGAGGGAATTACACACACACACACACACACACACACACACACACACACACACACACAGTGGGTTAGGGAGCTGCCTATTTTCTGCCAACATCTTTTCTTTACCCTCCCCTACCCTAAACTGAGAAAATGAGCTCTATCCAGTGTTAAGGATGGGAGAATAGTGTCTAAATGAGGTGGATTAAAATAACACAGTTTACATATATGATTAGAGTTGTTACCCAAAGCCATCCAAAACTAAAGCTGATATAAAGCTGATACCTATACACGTGACATAGGCTGAGCAAAACTGTATCCTCAAGACCTAAGTTGCACTGTCTCCCACCGTTAATCTGCAAGTCAAGACAACTGCTAGTGTTTGTTTCTAGGTTCCAGTGTGCCAAAGAAGAAGGCCATAGCCTGACTTTAGCAGGGACTTTACATGTACTTTTTCTTTCTGAATAAAAAATCAGTGATCCCAGCTATAAAAAGGCAGAGAAACAAGTTTTCAGGGTGATGAAAGTAGAATTCTAAGTCCGCCCCAAATACTAGGAAATTTATATTTTTAAGACAAGTATCACCATCAAACAAACACAAGTTTCTTAAAGAGCCTGGTGAAATCATCAAACTTGCCTTTTTCAATTTTGCACGATTGAACTCACTGCCTAAATAAACTTGTTAATAGACATGAATATCCTGTGTGCTAAAAAAGTGGGACATTAGAGAATTGTCATCTTGTTGGTGTGTGTTGCTATACATTTAGAGTTACAGATAAAGAAGTCAAATTCTTAAGAGATAAGTGAAATTTCTGAAGAAAGAATGATGAGACCAAAATAGAATAAGTTAAAAAAATCATATTAAATCAAGTACAACCCACATTCTCAAGACATTTATTTTTAATGCCTCTATTAGCACTGATTGCAGGGTTGTCAAAACACTCATTTTTGCTGACCTTAATCTGCCATGTGATGTGATGTGATGTTTTGGGACAGGACTAAATTAATACTTTTCTGAATGGAGTCACTCACTCATGCATGGTTGATGAATCATTCTCTAAGAGGTCAATTTTCATTCATTCATTCTAGCAAAGAGGGTTTTTCCCTGCTTTCAAGCCCAAATTGAGTGCTTAGTATGTCTTTCCAAAAGCAACTTTTCAGAAAGATGAATCTAGAGGAAAGCTTGATCAGCTCAAGGGATGAGAAACCCTTACATGACTAGCTTCTGCTGTGAGTGGATTTCTATGGAAAGTTCTGCTCATGCTTCCTTTACCCACTTATGTTTTACATTGCAACTCCACATGTAATAAGAGATGCAGATGTTTGTGATGACTAGGATTTATAAAAGCAAGAGCCCTTGGTACTGGAGGAATCCATGCTAAGTGCATCATGTGCCGTATCTCATTTCCTCCTCCTACCAGAGAGCTCCCCTTTTTCCACCTTCCCTCTGTCTCCAGTGAGGATATCCTATATAGAACGATTCCCTGGTCTTCCTTACCCCCTGGCTTCTAGCTGGGATCAGTCAATGGGGCACAGCAGAGGAAAACCAAGGGAGAGAGGAGAAATGCAGCCTAGATTTGTGTCCCTCCCCAAATCTTCCTTCTGTGGGATGTCTTTGATAGCGCTCTCTTCAGAGCACACAGCTCCAGGGTCTTTAGGAGGTGATGAAGTCATGAGGGTTCTACACTTGGGACTAGGATTAGTGCCCTTTTAAAAGAGACTCAAGGAAGCTCCCTTGGCTATTTCGCCATGTGAGGATACAACAATAAGGCACCAACTTTGATGCAGAGAGGCTTTCTAAACATCGAATATGTCAGCACCTTGACCTTGGACTTCCCAGCCTCAAGAACTATGAACAGTAAATTTCTGTTTCTTATAAATTACCCAGTTTAACGTATTTTATTATAGAACCCAAATAGATAAAAGGCAGTCCCACTCTATGGGGTCTAAGACCAATAAACAGCTACTGCTAGATAATCATAAAGAGTAATCAATTTGAGTTACCAGTTATTTAGCATGTTAGATGTGCCAAGGCCCACATAAACACTTTAAGTTTTTTTAGTTACAAATTCCAACAAGCTTATTTTGAAAGTGCTATTATGATTTCCACATTTTAGATGAGAACATGGAAGTGGATAGGTGTTGAGAATTAGCCCAAATTTGTAAACGACAGAGACTACACTTTAACCAGCTTTTCTGAATGTGGTACACTGCAAATTTCCCCTGTGTAAGAGTGAATTTCACTCTGAGAGAAGTAAGAAGTCTGCCACTGAGGATCTGACAGTAATAAGGGTGAAACGCAGGTTATTTTGTAAAACACCGCACCATTGTTGAAGTTTGCTCCACGGGATCTATTCTATTAGGTATGGGGGGTGCAGGGGGGCGGGAGAGAGAGGGAGGGAGGGGGGAGAGAGACAGAGAGAGAGAGAGAGAGACAGAATGTATATATATATGTATGTGTGTGTGTGTCTGGTCATATTTACATCATAATAGTTAGACTAAGCTCCTTCAGAACTATACAGAAAAACTTAAAACTTTCCAATCTCATTGAAGCAGCCGTCAGATGATGAACTTAACTCATGAAAAGAAGGCCTTTCACATCCCCGTAAGTCTCCACCTATCATTTCCATGCTATTTGGTACCTCAGACCCTCAAGCCTCCATATTCTGTAAAATGCTCCTATAGGTGTTTATTTATTCAGTTGCAAAACTGAAAATCCATTTTAGAATTGAGTTGATCTTGACTGAGGAAGAATATCAATTTTCAGAACTTTGTCTAGGACCCTGCAAAGAACTTAAGATTATTCCCCTTTTTTTTTTTTTTTTTTTTTTTTTTGGAGTTTCGCTATTGTTACCCAGGCTGGAGTGCAATGGCGCGATCTCAGCTCACCGCAACCTCTGCCTCCTGGGTTCAAGCAATTCTCCTGCCTCAACCTCCTGAGTAGTTGGAATTATAGGCACATGCCACCATGTCCAGCTAATTTTTTGTATTTTTAGTAGAGACGGGGTTTCACCATGTTGACCAGGATGGTCTCGATCTCTTGACCTCGTGATCCACCCGCCTCGGCCTCCCAAAGTGCTGGGATTACAGGCATGAGCCACAATTCTTAACAGAGGTTTATAAACGGTCCCAAGGAGTCTATAAGTCCCATAAAATTGTATGTGTAAGTGAGAGGGAGAGGGGATGAGAGCCTCTTAGAATGTGCAGTTTTTGGCATGAAGATCTGTAACTTTCATCAGATCCTTACAGGGTTCTGTCTTCCCCAAACTACAAAGAATCTGAGCTTCGAGATAATGCAGGCCTCTTGTCTGTTGTGCAACTGGCTCTCACAGCCATGCTGGCTTTGTCAGAGAGGCAAACACACCAGCATATTCCCTGCTCTATAGAGTTCTCTCAAGTGTAGAGTGTTTCCCATTACTCTTTGCATTATGCCTTACCACTGACTCAAAGTGATGCTGTGATGTCACCAGGTACTATTTCCTACAGATGGGAACTTGACATAAAGAGGAGAAGGCTGCTTGGGCCTCCATCCCAATGGTTTAGTGACGCAAGTAACAACAGAACCTCTTCTGGGGCTGGGGCTGTTTCACCTGTGAGGCAATTTCTTGACATCCAGCCTAAGACTCAAAATTGCGCTTTTATTTAACCTTGACTAGTTTGCCTACAGAAAGTGCATATGGACCTCTTCCTATACCTCTCTGGACATCTGTGGCTGAGTCATTCTGCCTAAATGACTATGTTTTGTTATTGCTGCTATTTTCCCAGAGTGTGGCTTCAAGTGTTATCTTGCTTTATAACAATAAAATCTACTTCATACTAATTCTGATATACAGTGCAGCTGCCTTTACTGAATCCAGTCAACAAATTTGACATAACATACCAGAAGCAACTACGAACAGACTTTATTTCAGTACAATGCCCTTGGGGAGGAGGGATGTATTTTAGAATTTGAGGTTTACTCAAGTGTAAATTTCCAAAGTTCAGATCTACTCCTACACAAAAAAAGACCTATGCAAAAGCATAAACATTCCTTTGGAAGTTTTCATGGAAAGAATCACCTGTGGGTGTGTGTGTGTGTGTGTGTGTGTTTGTGTGTGAGCAGCTTTCTCTCAAAGAGAACTGATAGTTTGCTTACGATGTATTTTATTTTTCCTCATATTGTTAAACATACTAAACACTCCCCATGCTATGAACACATACACCCAACCATGTTATGTTTGTCTTTGAATAAACATGCCTCTGCTTTTGGAAGACACATCTTTCAATAACCAGCCTTGGAATTTGTGTGGGTGTGTCTGTGTGTGGTTATGAATGTGTGATTTAGTTATTTATATTTTATTTAACATTTCATTTTTATTATATTTAAGATTTCTTTTCTGATTGTAAAGAAATATCTGCTTATTGTGGAAAATATGATTTAAAAAATTGTATGAGTGTATATTATACACTCAACTTCTTGGAGTCTGAGTCCCAGGACTATAGGAAATAGGTAGAAGGACATTACTACAGTGCTGTTTGTAGGTCCAAAGAATGCAGAACAATTTAAAGCTCTATCAATGGAAGTGTCATTGAATAAAGCGCAGTCACATTCATATGACGAAACAGCATGCATTTATTAAAACCAGTAAGTTACATCTGTATCTATTGGAGGAATGGGCACAATATGCTGTTACAGAAAACATGTTGGAAAATGAGCACAGGAGGATTGCATCTGTGAAAAGTTAATGATTTAAAAAAAAAAAAAGAGCTGTAAGTGGTAGCTCACGTCTATAATCTCATCACTGGGAGGCCAGGGCAGGCAAATGGCCTGAGCTCAGGAGTTCAAGAACAGCCTGAGTAACATGGCAAAACCCCATCTCCACAAAAAAAAAAAATACAAGAAATTAGTTGTGCATGGTGGCATGTGCCTGTGGTCTCAGCTACCCAGGAGGCTGATGTGGGAGGATCACTTGAGCCCAGGAGGGTGAGGCTGCAGTGGACTGAGATCATACCACTGCACTCCAGCCTGGCTAATAGAATAAGACCCTGTCTCAAAAAAGAAAAGAAAAACTGACATCCCCTATGTGTACATGAGTTTCTATTTTGTATCATCATGAAGAAAGTTATGGAAACCTTTGAGCTGGGCTGCAAACTGCTTACCTCAGGGCATGGGAAGATAAAAAAGGTGGGGAAGGAGCGGGGAAATTGTTTTTTTTTTTTTTTTTTTTTTTTTTTTTTTTTTTTAAATATCTATTGTTTCAATGGTTGTGGCAACTCTGCATAATATTTTAATTTGGGGGATGGTGCATTGAATAAAAGACTTCTTTTAAAGAAAATAAACTATACATTATAGTAAAAAAAAAAAATCTCAGAAGCCACTCCACTCGCCAAGATAGGCCACTGCTGGCAACATGCTGTGTGTAAATTCTCATTATTTCCTATACCTATATAGTACTAACAAAAGTAATTTTTTAAAACAAAATTTATATATATATATATATAATTGGCCTAATATTTTTATGATTATTGTTTATGTACATACACAGTTTTGTATATACTTGCTCACTTAATAAGGCTCCAACAACTTTAATGGGGCTCCAGCTGTCCACTTGCATGGGATCTGGCTGGACAGAAATGTGGCATAAAGGAGAGCACACAGAGCCAGATGTGGATTCGAATCCTGTTATCCGCAATGGTCAGCTGTGTGACCTCTGAGAAGGCACTCACCCCGAGTCTCAGTAGTGTCACTTGTAAAATGAGAATGATACTGTTATTGTAGTGTTGTGGGGACAACGAAATGAAATAGCACATTAGGAAGCAGCCCATTTCTCCAACAGACACAGATATGACTCACTGATTTTAATAAATGCATGCAATTTCATCACACAGACTCATTTAAATCAGCACACCTAACTTATGAGATAGGAACTGCTGTGCTCATTTTTCAGGCAAGAACATGAAGGTCCAGAAAATTTAAGGACTAGCCCAAGGCAACAAAGCTAATAATATCGGAGCTGGGATTCAAACTGACACAGCTAGCTTACTCTTATCCACTATACATATTGCTGCTCAATACCATGACCGAGGTAGAAATTCATGGAAGTAAATTCTTCCTACATAAGCACTTCTGTGGACCATGTAACAACAGATTAACTATACTGGTGAAAATAGCCTCAGGGTAGCAGCTGATATTCTCAGCACTGGTTTCTAGACCTTTTCACCTGGGAACACATGTGTGAACTCCGCTAGATACCCCACACTAGCCCACCCGTGATACTCTACACCTTCCTCCCTTTCTCCCTGTGTGTCCATCTGGTCACACTCTGCCACGGAA
This sequence comes from Sapajus apella, assembly GCF_009761245.1. NCBI lineage: Eukaryota > Metazoa > Chordata > Mammalia > Primates > Cebidae > Sapajus > Sapajus apella. Next base: position 24,623,327 of record NW_022436963.1, read on the forward strand.
ACACGGCAGCCAGGAGCTTCTCTTTCCCCCATAAGCACCTTCAGCACCCATAACAAAATTTAACAGGAAGGGAGAAAACTCTGTCAGCCAAAGAGGATAGGGTGGCCTCTGGTCCGTATTCACCTAAAACCACGGTACCTCACACAGTTTATCACTCTAGGAGTCCACCCTCAAGGTGGCCAACTCATGACAGTGACTAGCTCACAAATGTGTGATGAAGGACTGATCACACATCAGACTCTGCTCAAGGGAATGCCATGGCCAGCTTACTAAACCTAGTAGGCAACCCTAACATCATGCAAAAATAGCTTATTTCCAATCTCCAGAGACATTCAGCAAGGTGTCTACCACCACTTTCAGTATTCTCCTAAATTAAATGAAAATGGCATTTCAGTTTCCTTAATAAGGTCTAAAAGAGGTCATGTTCCAGCTTTGTCTCCTAGGTGGTCTGTAACATGAAGCCACCAACAATTAGCTTTATGCTTTCCCTTCCAATGCCGGGCAGTTATTTTCTCTCTCTGACAAGGCCAGGACATTCCCTCTGTCTGGTGTGGTAAATGAGGGAAGAAAAAAAAGAGGAAAAAAAAAGCAGGTCCTTTATAACTTGGGAGTTTTACTTCAATGCTCTTAATGAGCAGAATCTGGCAACCTTGTTACAGGAGCATCTTCCAAGATTGCTACTGAACTTTAGGTGGCACAGGGGTTACGTTAGGAAGGAAAGGAAAAAAATGATAAGTACAGAAAAAGAACCACTTCCACCCAGGAAACAGGATAATGACAGACTCTTTCACTTTGGAGCTGAACTTGATGAAGTGCTAAAAACACGCTTTGCCCAACTAAGTGAGTGGCTACCTTACCAGCACAAGTTAAATGGTGCTTCATTTAATGGTGTCTGTGTGTGTGTGTATATGTGTGAATATGCATATGTGTTGTGGATAAGAAATAAAGCTGATTTACAAAAGAGAGAAAATATTAATTAAATTTAATAAAACTACCTAGTTTTTTGTTTGTTTCAAAGTCACTTGTAACAGTTATTTTGATTCCTCTGGTGTTCTGATTTAGATTCTAGTATTACTAACGGTATGTACTTAACAGCATTCCATGGTAGTCTCTCTAAAGTAACACAAAAACTACATTGCATTCTATCATTAATATGTTCATTCTTGTTAGAATACCAAGCTAAGAAAAATGTTACCTTAAATGCACTCAAAATTACCAATATATATGTTGACATAAGCAGCTAAATATGCAGAGTGCTTATCACTATCTTTGTAACTTTTGTAACTGGGACATCACCCACTAAAAACGTCCATTTGAATGACTTCTGCCATTTCACACCCCCCCAAAAAACAGAGGAACTGCACTGGTTTGGCTTTATCTTCTCCTTTACTCCTTTGGAAATCTTTAAATTTTTTTTTCAAAATAAACTATTTTAATGTGAGTCCAGGCTGCCTCCACTTTGAAGAGATAACATTTCAGCTTTAAATTGGCTGGCATATAAACACACAAGCAGATGCCCCACTAACTCTAAACAATTTTAGTTTCCTTTCTTGGCTGAGTGTTTAAAGCAAAAACTAAGATAGCTGCTCTGAGTTTTCACATTCTCAAGTTTAGAGATTCGAGTTTTAAAGTTTCTTAGCAAATGGAATTGGAAAAACAGATCAGAAATGTCTATTAGGAAGTTTCTATTTGGTCTCTTTGTTTATATTAAGATTTACATTGTGTTCAGCCTAATTGTCATTCTATGAGAATACTCCTCAATTCAGCTTGTCACATTTCCTCACGAGTTCAACACAGAACACAAATCGACATTTTGGCAGACAGCTAACAATAAAAAGGTAAAATCAATCTGTTTATTAATACAGGCTTTAAACATCATCTTGCTCATCAAAGCAAGGTTTTGGTCTGGTGGTAGGAAGCCATGAAGACATTTCTCAGTTCCTTTGCTTAATGTCCTCATTTGCATCCACCCCCTTGCCGCATCCCTGCATCCCCAGAAACACTCATAAAGTTCCACTGTGGTTTATCACTTCACTGATAATTCGGTTTAGTTAAGCAGCTGTGGCAAAGGAATTATTTCCTGGAATATGTACGGAAATGCTGTAACAACAATACAGACTAAACTTCACTGAAGAAATGACACACTCAAAATAGATGTTAGCAAAAGCATCTTCCAGAACTTAGTTGCTACCAATTTTATATTGCCAAAACGGGTTTCAACAGGCAGATAAGATCCAAGTCAATGAAGAAGAGGAGAAAGATGACCAATTTTAAATATTTCCCAAATACAGTGGCAAAGCTGGCACCTTCATAAGCAAAAAGCACAACTGCTAAAGAAAACTTACACTGTCTTCCATACAGCCAGTTAACCATAGACAACACAATTTCCTAAGTCTTATTGTTAAACAGAACTAAGAAAAAAGTTTACTTAAAATACAAATATTGGAATTCATAAATGCAGCAAACGTTCAAAGTTTCGTTTTTACAGAACCTAATGTGGAATACCAAAAATTGAACTCCTGATTTTCTTATGGTACCATTACATTTATCTTTTTTAAAAAGAGCAAAATTAGGGATTCCTCACGATTTCTCTCTGGCAAGCCCATTCATTCCCCTGCTTCTAAATAAAGGAACTCTTTACTCCTAAATTCCTCCTGGCACTGGGAGAAATGTTTATTTTAACCCGCTGCTATTCCTGTATGGACAGCTGGCAGATTCCACCTGTCTGCAGGAGGTGTTGTCAAAGTATCAAATGCCCCCAAGGCCTCATGACATACTGTCACCTGCCCTGAATGCTTCTAATGTTAGACTGCCTGCAGTTTTGCTCTCAGAAGTTGATTGTGTGACTTGAACATCTATTTCTGAGTCAGGCGACACACATTTACTGATTGAATACTCTGTACCAGACACAGTGCTTTCACTGAGAATATGGGGTGTGGAGAGCACAATGTGTCCCTGCTCTCAAGAGCTTATGCTCAAGCAGGGCTTTCCTTGATCTTTTCCTAACAAACTGCAAATCTCACAGGGACACTTCACTAGGGGAGTCTCAGAGATGCTGGATTCAGAAGCCTATTTAGGTATAACTTACTACCTTCTCCCCAAAATCCAGAGTGCAGGCAATCACCACACATGCCACACAAAGCATCCACATGGAACATTAAGCTGATACAAATGTCCTCAACTGGAGATGAAATTACCCTGCACATGAAAGCTCCACACTTAGAAATGAGTTAGGCCTCCAAAGGCTGAAGCAACATCCCTTTGCGGTAAGTCTATGATGATGCAAACGACCAGCAGTTAACACCATCTGTTTGTTGGTGCTGTGCACAGCCCATGAACTTTGCCTCAAGTAAGAAGTTTGTAAGTGGAAAGGTGACAGGTAAAGGAGATTATTTTTATAATATAGCCCTATATAGTCTAATATCAAATTTGACTTCATTTTTTTTCCAACAGGTTTGATTTAGTTATACCATGAGCAGATCCAACAGACCCCAGGGTACAATATTAGAAAGACATCTGCTATTAACACAAAGGCAGAGCTCTGTCCTCCAAAGCAGAATGCTTTCAAACTGTGGGCCACTGCCCTTTAGTGAGCCATGAAATCAACTTAGTGGGTGGCAAACAGCATTAAACGAAAAATGATAAAAAAAAAATACCAGGCTACATTTCATGTAGTAAGGGTAAATATCTCGCATGAAACTTTTTTCATTTTTATTCATACATACCAGACCCACTTACATTTGTGAGTGCTACACTGGGTCATATATAAATGTATTTCTTACTGTAGGTCAGTACCAAAAAAGGTTGCAGAATACTCTTTCAAAGAACAGTGCAGAATGGTTGCTGTTTGAGTCGTACTTATATTTATGCTTGGGCCACATGACAGACAAATGTACATACAGTAAATAGCTACAAATGCATAAAGACAGTATAGTTTTTCAGAAATATACGAACAAACAAAAGTTTGTTTATCAAAGAGGGATTCCCCAATTTCAGGTCAGTGACATTACTACTTACCTTCCTGCCTCTGAAGTTTTTAGCCGTCAAAGAATTCTTCCTCTCTACAGTGGATTCTAATCTCCAAGGACTCTTCCTTTCCTTAACCAACCAAACCAAAGCAGCCACATGAAGAGGTTAGCTCAGACTGGTACACGACAGCCCTGGGCAAGCTGAAGTCAGGGAGCACTTCACAGTATTTTAGGTGGCCCTGGGCTCTGCCATTTAAAGTACATTGAATGACACAATGTCATTCCACTGTCAATCTCTAACCTATATGCTTACATCTAGAGGACAGTCAATTTGGGGCAAAAATGTTTGTAACACCACTTAAAAAAATTCTTTTCCTAAAATAAAAAAACGAGACACATGTGCAGAGCGTACACGTTTGTTACACAGGTATATGTGTGCCATGGTGGTTTGCTGCACCTGTTGACCTGTCTTCTAAGTTCCCTCCCCTCACATTCTACCCCTCAACAGGCCCTGGTGTGTGCTTTTCCCCTTTCTGTGTTCATATGTTCTCAATGTTCAACTCCCACTTATGAGTGAGAACATGCAGTGTTTGGTTTTCTGTTCCTGTGTTAGTTTGCTGAGGATGATGGCTTCCAGCTTCATCCATGTCCCTGCAAAGGACATGATCTCATTCCTTTTTGTGGGTGTAGAGTATTCCATAGTATATAAGTACCACATTTTCTTTATCCAGTCTATCATTGATGGGCATTTGAGTTGGTTCCATGGTCTTTGCTATTGTAAACGGGTAACACCATTTTAAAAAATAAAGTTTATACAAATGTAACATACAGAAAGTGAACTCATCCCAAGCGTACATCCTGGTACATTTCCACAGGTGAGCACGCTCCTTAACCACTACCCAGATTGGGAGCAGAATGGGACCAGCATCCTCAAAAGCCCTCCTCAGGCCCGTTTCCTGTCACTGTCCTGACTTCTACTCCCATTGAATAGTTTCACTCTTAGACAAAGAGAAAGCAAGGCTCAAGGACCAGAGTGTTCGGCTAAGTCTCTAGTTTAAATTGACTAACTCTACATTTTCATTGTTTATTTTTACTCTTTTATTTACAACACATGACAATGACTTTCCATTTACAGTCATGACACACAATTTCTTTTCAAAATGAAGTTAAAAGAATGTTGCTTTAAGAATAATGTTAAGCATTTAACAAAACAGGTGGCACATATATGGCAAAAACTGAGCAGGTGGTATATGGCTGACTCAAGTCTGAGAAACACTTGTTTAGGTTTGATGATCAGTGCAAAATGCTAAACAGGCTTCACAGACCATCCTTCACTCTGATTTTCCTCCAATGAAGGGGACTCTCTCCACTATCCCATGATACATCAGGACTGATTTCCTCTCCTGTGTATTCATAACACAGTTTAATGTTCCATCCTCCCAGGAGATAGGATATTATTTTTATATGCTTTTGGTTTATATTTGTCACAAACATCATGCTTAATCAAGACTGGAAGAAGCTGATTCAGAATGAAAGGAAGCACATCGAATTTCTCTCTTCTATCTCTACTAGTTTTAAAATATCATCTAGAACTGGGATGGATTATTACAAATGGCCACAAACAGCTCTTATTATTGAATCCTTTAATATTCTAATGACAAAAGGAAATGAATACTTCATATGGGCTTAACTTTTAAACAAACTAAAGGAGAAAAAAAATATTATTTAAATAGAAATAGCAATTTCCTTCCTTGTCCTTTTCCCTCTGAATCAGTGTAACTCCCTGTACGTTCTGTTAAATCTAGTAAGTGTAACAGATGAAGAACCTCTGAATTTCACTTTTAATATTTACTAAGTATATCAAGCAAACCAACCTAAACTTACCTATAAACACACTTCACAAGTAATTAAGTCCCTATGTGAAAATAAAGATTTCCTTGTCACCACTTTACATAATACCATCTGCCCAAAGGATTCTCCTTTCATTTATTACAAAGCATGAACAAAGATTATTAAATGCAGACTATATACAAAACAGCTTGAAACTTCATCCAATTCATCTTGGGGTCTTCAACAAATGACTTACACAAAATGAAAGCAAAATCTCATGAGTTACTAAAATGTGAAGCCAACAAAGTGCGTGTGTTCAGGCATAAATGTTCATGGATTAATATATAGAGAGTCATACATATACATATGTATTTTACAAGCCTTTAATGCTACATAATCTAAAAAATATTATTTCTCAAAACACAGATTAGCTGGGCTTGGTAGCTCACAGCTGTAATCCCAGCACTTTGGGAGGCCAAGGCAGGTGGATCACTTGAGGTCAAAAGTTCAAGATCCTCCTGGCCAACATGGTGAAACCCCACTTGCACTAAAAATACAAAAATTAGTTGGGTGGGGTGGTGGGCACCTATAATCTCAGCTACTTGGGAGGCAGAGGCACAAGGATCGCTTGAACCTGGGAACCGGAGGCAATAATGAGCTGAGATCACCGCACTCCAGCCTGGGAGACACAGAAAGTCTCTGTCTCAAAAAAAAAAAAAAAAGACAAAACACAGATTTAAAAGACTGTAGCTAATAAAAGTTAAAGTATCCTCTGGAACTTCAGTAGAATTCAAACACCAAGGTTTAGGTAACAATTCTCTGAGAAAACCGTTCCGTCTAACTTGGTGCTTAGTGTCCTTCCTCTGATTAGGCCTCTCTCTACTGGTTCATAGACCAGGGGGAATTAGTCCTCCAGGTACTAAGATGCTAACCTGGGCATTTGAATGGAGAAATAATAAATGTTAACAACCTTGGTACCATCATCTAAAAAGAAAGTCGTTTTTTTTTTCTAGTTTTCAAACTTATCTTGATTTTCTTGCTTCTACAAATTCCCATATCACCAGCAATTCTATTCCAATTCCCTCTCACATGTTAATATTATCTCACTCACGTTTCTCATAAGCACACTCTTTCAGATATTTCAAAGAATAACACAAAGTATCAGAAACCCAATAATAATGCTGCAACAAAATCATACTTAATCCTATTTTGCTTGAAGTTCTCCCACTTCATTTAAACTAGACTTTGGAAAAAATACTGAAAATATTATGTGTTTCCTTATGCAATTCCCATGCCCCATCAGATTCTAATACAGACGCCAGTATATCCATTCCTGAATGAGAAAACTGATAAAGATTTTGTCAAGCTAATGCTTAGTATCAATAAGAATTTCTATATTCATCTTTATGTCTTACTGTATTTTTCAATTTTTCTACAATGGTGTATTACATTCATATCAAGACATCAAAAGGTACCCCAAAAAGAAACTCAACTATTTCAATTTTAAGGAACATTTTTACTAAAGAAATATGAAGTGCTCATAATTTTAAGAAAATCCCAATATTCCTTGTGAGTCAACATAAAAACAGAAATCTGAATGTTTTTGGCACTTTAAAAATAGCTGATATTGAACACTCGATTGGTTGACTTTGTTTCCGGAACACTTATGTCAGCACATGTGCAATGAATCACCATGTTGTTCACACTAAGATATAAATTAAGAATTACTCCTGATTGATCAATTATTGTGATGTATATGGCCATAGGAAGTGGCAGCTCTTACTCAATCCAGATTCAAAGGGTCACTAATTTCAAAAAGAAATAAAAAACAAATTAAAATGTTCTATTCACAAGTGTGGTTTCGGGTTTGTGAAACTATGCCATATCGCCATCATCAAAGTGTTGGCTTACTGTAAGGCTCTTCCAGCTCAGTCTCTAAAGACCCACAGGAAACAATGTAGCATAGCTAACCACCTGGTGAGCATTTATTCTGGGGCCAAATTTACAGTATTCAGACACACAAAGAATATTTTCTTTATTATGGCAATTTTATCCATATTTTAAAGAAGAAAGCAATGCTCAGAGACAAGAAGCTTCTCCAAGATCATGAAGCTAGCAAATGGTAGAAACAGAATTCAAAAGCTGATCTGATTCCAGAGTCCATGGCTCTTAACCTCTGTTTTATACTGGCTGCCCTTCTAATTAACTCAGTGTCAGTTATCTTCCTCTAAACATAGGTCTCACATATAAACTTCCTAGAGCCAGGGAATTTACTATGTACTAGTTCTCTGGGTATCCTGACCTATCTCATATTAGGCAGAACTCAGTGCACACCAACAAACAAACATATTACTAACTAATGGTTTTTCTTCCACTGTTATCCTAAGAACTGATATAACACAAAGATTTTTAACAATTTACAACAATTATATAGATTATACTATATAATTCATCTCCTATCCAACGTTTCAAATCAACCCCTAACCAGGTTACATGTATCTGGCTAATGGGTCCCTCAAATCAGTATGTCTGGAAACACACGTACATTTCCTAGCAAAAATCATTCTATGAAAAGAACAAAAAACCTGTCTTTTTAAATTAGACTCTTGGCATCAATTTTGCTCCACCCCAGAGTGTCTCCAAATATTGAAAAAACAAAAAATAAACACACTTAGCTTGTTTTAAAAGCTGTCTTGCATTTGTCTTTTGTAGGGTAAGGGGGTCCCCAGAAAACCAAACACTTAGGCTTTAGGTTCTCTGGATCCCTGAAAGCTGTCAAATGACCCACTAGGGCTAGCAGGAAAGAAGGAAGAGAAGAAGGAAAAAAGAGAATGAAAAGTGCCAAAAGGGCAGAGACGAGTGCCTCTCTCAGGAGAAAAGAGGTGGGACCTAGTTTCTAAGCAATCAACGTGGCCATCAAAATAGACTTAACAGGGTAAAAGCCAGAGGTCTCCACTGAGCACTGTAGCACTTGGTGTGGCAGACTCACTCCATACCAGCTGCCCTCCACCGTAAGGCTCAAAGGAATCATTAATCCTCATTAGAAGCAAGCAAGCTGTGGCAGCTACCCACCCTGGAGTACTCAGTTCCCAGTGAAAGTGGCATAATTGCAAATCAGTGCTTGCAGCTGCCATTCTGCCCCGCGTCTCCTTATTTGCAATTCCCATTGACAATTCTTGATTGTCAACACTCTTTCCGCCTGCTCATACCACCCTAGTCTATAGGCATTGTGCTTAGTTGCGCTCCACGATAATGTCTGCCTACTGCTTCGAATGGTTCCCCAAGCGCTCTCTCATGTTACATGTACTTCACAGATTAGCATTTAAGTCAGGCCATCCCAAACACACCTTCCAAATTCAATAAAAATGCATCTGGCTCTTTTTGTGTTATAGCAACAGATGAAAAGACAAAACTTACTTAAAAAAAACCATAAGGTTACTGCTCTCAAAACTCCCATATTTATTTTTAATTATATTTTAAGTTCTGGGGTACACATGCAAAACATGCAGGTTACATAGGTATACACATACCATGGTGGTTTGCTGCATCCCTACCCCTGTCACCTACATTAGGTATTTCTCCTAATGTTAGCCCTCCCCAATCCCCTCACCCACTGCTATCCCTCCTTTAACACCCCCAACAAAACCTCCCCCCCACCGCCAATGCTGACAGGCCCTGGTGTGTGGTGGTCCCCTCCCTGTGTCCATGTGTTTTAATTGTTCAACACCCACTTATGAGAACATGTGGTATTTGGTTTTCTGTTCTTGTATCAGTTTGCTGAGAATGATGGTTTCCAGGTTCACCATGTCCCTAAAAAGGACATGAACTCATCCTTTTTTATGGCTGCATAGTATTCCATGGTATATATGTACCACATTTTCTTTATCCAGTCTCTCTGATGGGCATTTGGTTGGTTCCAAGTCTCTGCTATTGTGAATAGTGCTGCAATAAACATACATGTGCATGTGTCTTTACAGATGAATGTTTTATAATCCTTTGTGTATATACCCAGTAATGGGATTGCTGGGTCAAATGGTATTTCTATTTCTAGGTCCTTGGGGAATCACCACACTGTCTTCCACAATGGATGAACTAATTTACACTCCCACGAACAGTGTAAAAGTGTTCCTTTTTCTCCACATCCTCTCTAGCATCTGTGGTCTCCTGATTTTTTAATGATCGCCATTCTAACTGGCCTGAGATGGTATCTCAATGTGGTTTTGATTTGCATTTCTGTAATGACCGGTGATGATGAACTTCTTTTCATATGTTTGTTGGCTGCATAAATGTCTTCTTTTGAAAAGTGTTCATATCCTTTGCCCATTTTTTGATGGAAAACCCCCATATTTAACGTGTCTAGATACCACAAGTAAAGATGACAATATAAAACATATTTGACCTGTATTGCTGTCAAGAGTTTAGTGTTTTGTTTTATTGTCCTCAGGAAATTACCCAAGATTTGATTTTTTGACCTAATCGTCATTCAAAAATTTAATGGGGACACTGGTTACTTCTAATTTATTCTTCATTTTAAAATGCTTTGTGGATTACATAATTAAATCTTTTTATGAAAGGAAGACTTTGAGGAATAGATTTAAAACTTCTGTGGATTCAAAACTCCCACAAAAGTACACAGTGTCAATACAAAGTAAACTCTAACATGGGCAGAGGATGGGAGAGACACTCTGCTGAAGAGAAGCACCCAATATCCCGACTGCAGAGTCTGAGCATGAGACAGACACCTATGCATTTCCATACCTGGTGCCATATGCTATGAGCTTGTAGAAATGAGAATGTTAAGTGACTCTTAAAAGGAAATATACAAGCAGGAGTCCAGCTACCCACCCTGGAGTGGTAGTTGATATTTCAGTATCACTTTGTGATATTGAAAATTCAAAGGAAACTCTTAACTCACCAAGTTTTTCATTGTTTACTGAAATATGTACATAAAGAATACTCACTTTGGAAAATTCCAACATTACAGAAATGTGGCTTTACTTAAAGTTCCCTATAATCCCACCAAATAAAATAACTACAATAACTATAAAATGTTCATTAGCTTAGTGTATTTTTCCCCTGCAAAGACTAATCTAAATAAATGCCTTAAAAACAAAGAAAAACGCATCATACCATGCTTTATTCTTTTTTTTTTTCTACTGGTTTTTCTAGTAAAAACTGAAAAATCTGCTAGGTAAATTCTGAAAGAGCTGTGGCACTCCATACAGTCCACTCTTCACCTAAGTTTTATGTTTATCTGACTAGTAGAAAGTGATATATGTTAGATGTTCACTGAAAGGCTTGTTTTGATAACAAAAATAAGGAAAATAATAACAGCAATAAATATAACAAAGCCTATACATCACACAATAAGCTATGTATGCTCATTAGAAAGAAATTAATACACAATATGTTGTTTCAGGCAACCACGGATTAAAGGGAGACTATTTGGTTTTAACTGGACATATTGTTAATTATGGAAAATATGTCTCCATGAAATAGTTTAAGATTTTCTCAATAATGCTACAGCAGCTCCACATTCTTGCTGATATACATAAATAAGAAGGTAACAGATATCAGAAATGCTTTTGCTAACTTCTATATTTGGCTTTGATATTAAGATCCCATATCCTGTACAAAAAATTTTAATTTGAAGTATCAATTCTCCATCTTGTGCTTAATTGCAAAAATCCTTTACCTACATTGTCTTCTTTATCCATCCAGGCAGCATGACAGGTAGGAAAGAAAAGCAGTAAATAGTCCTCCCATTCTAGAGATGAAGACTCAAAATTTAGGATCCCAAGACCACAGAGTGAATACCTGGGTGGAGACTTAAGCCTGGGTCTCCTGATTTAAATCTTAACAGTTCTTTCTACTCCAAGATGTCCCTTATAATAGTAAGAAGATCAGATGCATTTCAAAGACGACTTACCTAACTGTGTTAGTGTCTTCCCTCTCCTTATTTGTGTGCCCATGACAAACATCACTAAATGATCACAAGGCTCATCTCCAATCAATCCAGGAATGTCCTCAGAATTTTTTGACACCATAATCCAAGGTGATGTCATTGTCACTATATGTACTGAAATTGGTATATAAGATGAAACTCTAGTTTCCACTCCTGGAAATGGAGAGTTGGAGTCCATTACTAGTAACTGATCTCTAAAATCTGCTTACTTTTGCAGCTAACAAAGAATCTTTTCAACACAGCTTGAATTATATCAAGTCTCTTTCATCAAAACAGAACATTTGGGTAACTAAGACAACAGTTAGAGATTTCAAATTAACATGAATAGGTTTTACTTCTTAAGTAGGTAACTGCTACCAAACTTTTCATACTCCTCTGCTGAATATGGTAAATGGGGATCAGTCCCTGTGGAGAAAAGCAGTGTAGCCTCATATGTTTATTTTCCACATTAACCAAAAATGGATTATGCATATCTGTGCCTGTTTAACAAAATAACTTTCCTGTATATAGCTAAGGAAGAAATATCAAGCCTTTCTTACTCCTACAATGACAAGAAAAATGTAATTACAAAATCATTTGGTTTACTGCATATTTTTTCTCCAAAACCAAACCAAAAATTAAAACATTTTAAACAATTTTCACCAATAATTTTTAATTCACTCATAACATCTAAGCAAAGATCATAGATTTAATTCAAAGGAAAAAAGCACATGGATCAGTATTTTAAAATGGACTCCTCTAGAAATTACAAACTGAATTACAAACTGACTTGGACTAAAATTGGAGGTATTAATATAGGCATAGTTTCCAAGATGTGTAGATAGATGAACGCAAAGAGAGGTATATTCTATTATTGTGGTGCATCTGTACATGCCTTTATATTACATACTTACATTTTCTAGCTCTATCTATGGAAAGTGCCTAGAAGCAATGAAATCTCAATCATAATGAGCACCCTAGCACCCATATTTTGGTTTCTAAATACTATTCTCCACTAAATGAAGGCAGAGGTCCTTGAAAAAGATCCACATCTCAGAACTGGGACAAGGACAGTAGATTAACCTTGAATATCTTGCGCCAGGAAGTAGGAAAGTGCTCAAAACATGATAAGAACATATTAAAAGGACGCAGGTTAAAAGCTTAAATCAGCTCCATTTGGCCAAAACTTGGCCAATGTGACCACCAAAGTAAAAAAACTTATGAGTCCACATTGATAGAGAAAGAGACAGACAAATAGATTAAATAGGGGAAAAAGAAATACTCTTTTTTTTTTTTTTGAGACAGAGTCTTGCTCTGTCGCCAGGCTGGAGTGCAGTGGCACAATATTGGCTCACTGCAACCTCCACCTCCTGGGTTCAAGTGATTCTCCTGCCTCAGCCTCCCAAGTACCTGGGACTACAGGTGTGCACCACCACGCTTGGCTAATTTTTTGTATTTTAGTAGCAACAGGGTTTCACCATTTTGGCCAGGATGGTCTCCATATCCTGATCTTGTGATACACCCGCCTCAGCCTCCTAAAGTGCTGAGATTACAGGCGTGAGCCACTGCGCCCAGCCAAGGAATACTCCTTTATATAGTAGAAAGTCAACTAATGTGGAAGGATTGGAGTTAGAAAAATTACCATTTGTCAATCATCACAATAATAATAGATTCAATCAAACATAGTCAATGTGTGTGACAGTCTGAGGAATAGCAGGATGTTTACATAGCCTCAAAGTATCTACCTACAGCATAATTATTGATTATAAAGAAGAAAATAGTAACTTTATAGTGGAGACAGACACATGACTTTAACCAAATGGTTCAAGTTAACAAAAATAAAGGGATAAATTCATCTAATGTGAGTCCTGACGTTATGTACTGAGAAGGACACACTATCACTTTTGTGGTATTCTCACCCAAAATGTATGACCTGGAACCATCCAAAAGGAAACATCACACAGAAATTAAGGGACAGTCTACGCAAGATCGGGTTTGGATTCTTTAAAAATATCAGTAGTATGGAAGATAAAAATTGAGCAATTGTTCTAAAGTAATAAAACTAAATAAATATGAAAATGGACTAAAACCCACAAAAGGGTTTTATTTTGCTATAAAGGGCATTATGGGCCTATGAATAAGAGCAGAATAAAAGAGCAGAATAAATTCTGATGATAATAGTTTTGTACCAATGTGAATTTCCTGGTTAGATTACCATACTGTTACATTAAGAGAATGTCTCATTCCTAAAAAGTTCACACTGATGAATTTAGTAATAAAGAGTAGAGAGAGAAAAGAATAAAGTAAACGTGGTTAATGTTGATATCTGGTAAATCTGGGTCAATGGTGTATAGAAATCCAAGTCTATAATTCTGAAATTATGTCAAAATGAAACATTCCAATTTTAAAGGGGAGTCTTCTATTCCTTTTTTTTTTTTAATAAATACTCCAGCTTAATTCACATGCCATTTTGCAACTTTAGTGGGTCTCAGAACAGTATCTTCTTACCTAACAATAACAAGCAGTAAAATCTCACTTTGTTCCACCAAGCAGCCTGGCTCTGGGACGGAAAGCACTTCTAATCTTTTCTAGTTGACCCTGCAACAAACCTTGTCAGCAATGACAGTCCAACTAAACCAAAAATGAACAAAAGAAGAGAATGATTGGTTTATACAAAAGCCTCTGAGGTTCCACAGCTTCTGTAATGATATCCTTGGGTTTTAAATCATAACACTTGCAAGATGAATGCATATTTACAGAAGATTGTATGAAATAATGGTTATTGGGAATAGAGGGCTTAAGTCTCCCACTTTCATTGCATCCAGAAAATAAGATTGCTATCTCAAAGCAGAACAGCATTTAACCCACACAATTGCTACACAGATTCATTTATCCCCAAAGGCAAGCCTACTATACACAAAAATGAGCTCGGTTCTCCAACCTGCATGGCTTGAAGACTGGCAAGAAATATAGATGGGGATGGCCTCTACAAGTCTTTGAGAAAGAATTTCAGTAGAGTTGGATCAGAGGTGTGTTTAACTTATAGGCAAGGCACGCCAAAAGAGAAAAAAAAGTGGATGGAGAGAAAATATTGAAAACATGCCTCAAAGTGAATTTGCTGTTTTCTTAGTAGGTCTCAGTTTCTCGATGCTTTTCTCAGCGTGAGCATTTTGCCAAATGAGGTAACAGAACAAGCCAAACACTCCATATGGCAGTCAACTGAGAGACAGCGAGGTGATCCAACGCCATGCAAAACCAGCTGACTGGACTTACAGATAGGTGCTATGTTATCCACATGGCATCTCCCCAAAGGAATTTTGAGGGTAATATTGGCCTTGTGTGATTTTTTACCTTTTTACACTCTCCTAAATAACTTTCAGTAGAATAAGATTTGCCTAAAGTAGACTCCCGAATTCATAGAGAAACGTGATGTATTTGTGGATGAGGAAATCTTCAGTTGGATAGCCCACACTTTGGGCACTGGGAAAATTCTTCCACAGTTCTCAAACTATTTGAAAAAATAAGAATATAGTTCCTTTAAGAAATCGGGTGATATTAAAGTATAGGAGCCTTGTACTGTCTTTAAAACACAGTTCAGATAGTAGGCTCAGAGGCAGAAAAACTAAAGGCACTGAGATATTTACAGTTTTGAAGGAATATTAAAAGACACCAGGGAGAAATTAAATTTAGTTTTCTAAATGCAATAAATACATGCAACCAAAAGTGGGGTCAGAAATTGTAAAAAGGACCAGGGGCAGCTCACAGGTAAGAGGGGTGCAGGTAAGATACAAAAATATCAGAAGCCAATACTGAGTAAGTCAGAGCTTGCTGAATCCCAGTACCAAATGTGAGATGGAACAGGTATGATGAAAGGCTGTCCATCTAGACCCAGGGCAGATAGACACATGGGATTCCAGGGGACAGCATGGGCCCTGCAGCCACGTGGGCTGCGAGGGCGTTTAATCTAAGGGGCCTCCAGATTCCCAGCCACAGCCCCAGGACAGGCCAGCTCAGGCTTTCTTATCAGGCCTTGGGAGCACTCGTGCAAGGAGCCCAATTAGGGGACATCATGTAGGCAGTATAGTTGGAAGAGACGGATGCTGACAACTCTGTCCCTGAGCAATTTAACTCCTATCTCAAGGTTTTGGAATAAGTCAGACTTCTACCTCGGTGATTCTCCCTGGTGTCCCTGTCACTCCCCAGTGGGAGTTTTAGCAATCTGCAGAGGCATTTTTCACCATCACAGCAATTGGAGTATGCGCCAGAGATGACATGAAGAATCTCCTGCAATGAAGAATGGTTCTGCCTCCAGCACAACTTTCACATATCCCACCAGATGGTTATGAAGATAAAATAAGCATTTTATAATTACCTGAACATAGACCTAACTCTGTTTTAAATATAAACACAAAAGAAATTTTTGCAGTTTAAAAATACACACATTGTACACCCATGTCCACAGCAGCACTATTCAAGACAACAAAAACTTTGAAGCAACCCAACTTCCCATCACTAGGTGAATGAATGAACGAACAAAATGTGGTAAATACAGACAACAGAATGTTATTTAGCCCTAAAGGGGAAGAAAACTACAACATGCTACAACACGTACGAACCTTGAGGACAGTATGCTGACTGAAATAAGACATTCGCAAAAGGCAAATACTACATGATTCCATTTACAAATCAAATTTCTAAAGACAGAAAGTAGAATGGTGGTTTCGAGGAGTTGAAGTGGGGAGGGAGTTAGTATTTAGTGGGTGTAGAGTTTGAGTTGCGGAAGATGAAGAAGTTCTGGAGATGATGGATAGTGGTACTGTTTCTGTGACATAAATCAATGTGATTTATGCCACTGAACCGTCACTTAAAATGGTTAAAATGGTAAATTTTGTTATATTTTACCACATGTATTTCTCGCCATATATACGTATACACACAGCTACATTACAGGGAATACAACTCCTATAAATCAAAGCAACACTGTAGTTTGTGTCAGAACTTAACTATGATCTGTTCACTACAGTAGAAATTCACATCATGTATGGCAAGGCCACTCATGGTGCCTGGGCCACCAGCAGCAGCCTCTTCTATCTGGCAGCATCAACAGCCACATAAGGTGTATTCCAGCAAGTCTACACAGAGGTGTGAGCATGTGACAGTGCCTTGGTGTCATCTAATGTCAGAACACTGGCATGTTGAAATATTTTATTATAAATTATCCTTTTATTTTCTATTATGCTACAACCTATATATTTTTACAATTTTTTGTGTATATATGCATATATATGTTATTTGCAAATTTCATTTTACCACAGTGCTGGTGGAATTTCAAAGTATTTGTTATAAAAAATGTGGAGGAGCGAGGCTGGCACTGATGTGGGTGAGAACTGCTGCTGTGGTCTCAGAAAACAGATACCATTCAGAGCAGAGGAACTTTGCAGCAAAGAAAAGACTCAACCAGTATCTCTGGATTTAATAAAAAGTAGCCCTTTGCAAGAATTAAGGGTCTTGTGGTGAGGATCTGGTGGTGGTATGCCCACTCCCCTGAAAAAGAAGACATTAGGTGGAAAACTAGGGACTCTGACTCTTCTCAGTGATGAAACACACATACACATACACACACACACACACACTCTCTCTCTCTCTCTCTCTCTCTCTCTCACACACGCATGCACACACACACACTCTCACTCTCTCTCTCTCACATTCATGCCTCCTGGTAATAAACTCAGACATAGACGAGGTAAACCAGACAACATATTTTCAGTCACGGGAATCACTGTATCATGTCAAAAGAGATTAGAATTTGACTGCAAAGGGCACAGTGTGTCAATTGCAATTACATATATATCGTTTCTCTATTGTGGTCATCCTTTCCATCTCAACACTGAGACATGATTAATATTTTACATGCTGTCCAAAAGAGGAATGTGACTTACCAGAAACCGTACTGAACATTTCAAATACAGATCATCCTTTGCCAAGAGAAAATCCTGCCCAGCTGTAGATTTCTCATTTGCAAAACATAAGAGCAATGAAATTCCATTACTTAGAGAAACTGGCTGTTCCGCCAAACCCTTGGCAACGGAAACTGTACTTATCTTTTCGAACAATAGTCTCAGAAAATCTATTCACCCTCGGAAAAGACAGTAAGTAATGCATTTGAGTTCTTAAGAAAGCACTCTTGCCCAAGCAAATTCCAGTTAGGGAAAAATCCACGCTCCTGACCTGGGAAGTACAAAGACTGACCCTAAAACATGCAGCAAAAAAAGCTCCAAGTTTAAGAACCCTTCAAACATTCAAAGGGGAAGCAACAATATTAATAAGTCCTTAAAACAAAATCAAGTATCATTTTAACATGTAAGTTGGCACACTGTACTCCTTCTCTCAGAGCAGGGAGCCTAACACCCTAACTGGTTCAGTTTGCTTTCCCTGTGAGATTTAACTGTGAATTTTCCTGAGGATTATAAATTACTCTGAAGCATACTGCACATTGCAGAATGTGTCCAGATGAGACTGGAAATGTCAAGACTTTATTCTCTGTCTTGCTGAGGCTCCTTTCCCCAGGAGAAGCCTGTGGCCACAATCCAGTGAGTGAAGCGAACTTCACTTATGGCTTAGCTCTTGGTCCTAGCTCCCACTCAGTCCAAAATTTTGAAATGGGCCATGAAAATACTCAGGAAATACAGACATTATAAAAATGTGTGTGGAAAACAAACACCCGCTGGTATCGGTGCTGTTTTTCTGGTTTCTTCTATTTGTACTATATTACGGCTATGGCCCATGGATGAATTTCTTGTGGAGTCTGGCATATCATCGTGGATTCTCAAATTTTGTTTTTGCCGAAGAGGAAAGCCAATCAATTTAGCCATATATGTATCCAACCAAAGAGCTATGAAAATGGTCAAAACGCCAGTAAAAAACTACTCCTTCATATCAAACTTTGCAACAAGAGCCCATATGAGGGGGCAACAAATCATTCTCTCTGTTTCAGTGGATCAGAGCATTGTAGAACACTGCAACCCTGTTCCAAAGTGTTGTGCGGTGGGGCTGAGAGATCCACTTCCTCCACATGAATCTACAAACCTGCTACATAAAAGTTTGTAATGATGAATGAAGAACTAAAAATGGAGCGGGTGATGGTATGTGAACTCTAATATCAACCTCTGCCTGCCCTGGCAGTCAGCTTGTACGACTAACAACATGCAAAGAAGACAAACAGAGAGAACAATGCATTTGTAGAAATACGTGTGTGCTGTGAGATCTAAGGACATTAGAATGACTCCAAAGCTGACACAATTGTACCCTGATAATCAATATGAACAGAGTGCACAATTTGTACGACAGGGATTATTCATCTGGTTCCAACAGGCAACTTTCTAATGGTTTTCGTGCAAAACTTCAACCGATGCATACAAAACAGAGTCAGGTCCACATGGAAAAAGCCAAATTGCAAACATTCCACTCATCATCTGGCTTTTCTACATTTAACAAAAATTTAACACCAAGGCAATCAACACTCAATCTGGTCCCACACAATCAGAGAAGTGTGACTCCTGCTCAACCATCTACCACTTCAGGCCTCCCTCCCCAGTCAAACATCGTGCTTTGAGCTGGAGGAAGACGGGATGGCATTTAGCCTATTAAAAGACACTGGCCAGTATTCACATACCTCAATAATCCTGTCATGAATTTGCAGGCCTCCTTCCTTGGCTGCGGGCCCACTGTCAACTATCTTGGATACAAAGATTCCTTCACTGGATGATCCATCGTGGTTGTCCTTTGGGTTAAAAAAACACATGAATGAATGCTAGGCATTAAGCTGGGCATGAAGGTAAAGCTTACACTCTTAAAACAGTAATTGACTCTTCCTGTGTCAAAAGTGGCAATAAGGTAAAAGCTGTTTGTTTCTCCTAATTTCTGTTTTAAACTAAAATAAACACACAGTAAAATGTTTCAAACCACACCAAAGGGCATAAAATACCATCCCTGCTATCTCCAACCCATTGTCCTTCTTTCCCTCTATGGTAGCTATTTGACTTTATGCAGCTTTTCTAAAGCATTTTAATGCATCACCTTCCTAAATATGCATTTATTTCTTTTTGCCCACAAATGGGATTATGCTATATCTTAGGTCCTGGCCTCTCTCATTTAACTCAAAATCATGAAGATCTTCTGCTACCAATTCCCCATGTCTGCCTTAGCTCTTTAAGTGACTGAATAGTATCCAACATGAGGCTAATAAACATTGTTTTCATTTGTTGCCATTAAATGATGCTGTGATAATACTCTCCTACTTGCATTTTAAATTATCTTTGCTATTATAGTTCTAGGGCAAATCCCTAACAATGGAACTGTTGGGTCAAAGGATATGTACATTTCACAGATATTGCCAATGGCTTTTCAGCGAGTTTATACTGATTGTTCATTATACAGAGTGTTTTCCCACATTCTCATTTGCACAGAGTATGATTAAGGTTGTAAATATCTAATAATTTTACTGTGAAAACTGATATTTTGTTTTTGTTCTGATGTACTACCACCACTCCAGTCCTAATAAATTCTAATCTCTGACCTCCTTGAATCCCTTTAGATCTTTGAATTAAATGTCAGAACTACAACTTTTTGGGAACGAAAACAGCTCACTGCTCAAACTCCTTCCTTTCCTTAAAATCAAAAGGCTCCAACAAGCTCATAAAACAGCTTGTTCATGAACTTCTTTTCAAACAGCACTGCAATGAATTCTCTCCAAGTGTGTGGATTAAATTTCCAGTGATTAACAGATGGATTTATAAATTAAATGGCACAACCATGTGATATTTCCAAACAAAATCACTTGAAATGTAAGCTCAGAATGTTCCCCAAAAACTCCAAAATCTAGTCATGGTAAACTCCTCGCTGTATGTCATTAGAAGATTTATTTTAATAACAATGACTCTGAGTGCAAATATATAAAAATTCCATTTGTTAAAAAATAACTCTGAAAATAAAATATTTTCATCTTTAAACAGTAAAAAACAAAACCGAAAAACAACCCCTATATTCTACTGTGACTTCAAGTGTGATTCAGTCTACCCCTTCAAATGCAATAGCAATAACTAAGATTGGAAAAAACATACATTTCTCAGTCCTTCTCTCTTTCCCTCTTCACACTTCCCAAACACACGCACGCATGCACGCATGCACACATACACAGAGAGACAGAGAGCGAGTGTGTAAAATGTCATATGATTCATCAAAAGAAACCAAAATCACAACCTAAAATGAGCATTAAGTGTTTTTCCCAACATTTATTCCCACATGACAAAGATACGTCTCTAACTGGCATCTGGATTCCATCAACGCTCTTCCAAGAGAAGGGTCGGGGGCCTGTGGGTGCTGTGCAGGATCAGCTATCCTCTAAAGGCATCCCTGTCGAGCATCACAGGGCTCTGCACAGGCCTTGTAACTAACTCTTTATCGTCTGAATACATCTGTGCCTCCTTCCTCTCTCACAGCAGCCTTACTGATGCACTAGTCTGAACACATCTGCGTAGCTCCCTACATGCACAGCTGAAATGTGTGTATAAAGCTGCACAACAGCTTCCTTTACTGAGCACCTACTAGATACCAGGTATGTAGTGGGTGCTCTATGTGAACTGTTTAATCCTCACAATAACCACAAGTGATAAGTACTATTATTATCCATTCCACGGATGAAAAACTTGAGACTGGGAGAGGGTCAGCAACTCACCCAAAAGTGGTATAGTTTCAAACTGAGGCAAAGGTAATCCTCTAACACATGATCTGTGTCCAACACTGTCTCCCACTGAAAAAACTCAAAATACACAGAAATTCAGAGTCCAACATTTTAGGCTATGGAATATTCCACTAGATGAACTTGAAGAGTCTCAATGGACCACAAAAGATTTATGAACAAGCTTGAGTTCCCTAAGAGGTGATGTCAATATATCAAATGAAAAGAGATCTGTGTTCACTCTGATTTAACCACTTTGCATTTCTTGGCTGGAGGAAGAGGGAGATAGGGGATGGGATTTTGGCTTTCGTTTGTTTTGCAAACTACCACACAGCACAAAAGTAATAACTCTTAAGGAGCACTAGAAAGTTCAAGCAAAAATCAGAGAGGAAGAGGCAAGAACAAACACCAGAAGTTAGATTAAATTAAGGCAGTGGTGAGGGGTGGGGAAGATGCAAAAAGCACATAAAGCAGGCTGGGCATGGCAGCTCACACCTGCAATCCCAGCTCTTTGGGAGGCTGAGGCTGGTGAATCGCCTGAACTCAGGAATTCAAGACCAGCCTGGGCAACACGGCAAAACCCCATCTCTATCAATACAAAAAATCAGCTAGGCATTTGTGGTCCCAGCTACTTGGGAGGCTGAGGTGGGAGGATGGCTTGAGCCTGGGAGGCAGAGATTGCAGTAAGCCAAGACTGCACCACTGCTCTCCAACCTGGGTGACAGAGTGAGACCCCCATCTCAAAAAAAAAAAAAAAAAAGTTAGAAAATCCAGGTAGCTAGATTTTTCTCTTAAGAGGTAACTCTTTATTCTTTGTTTGTCTCCTCCCCTAACACATTTTAAGTTAGAGTTCACACTTCCCCAAACACATACACACAGAGCTATTTATCAAGGTGAACTAATATGACTTGGAATTTATTTCGTTTTGCTGGCTTGAGTAAGAGATAAATGAAAGGGATTGTTTTCATAGCAGGGGTACCTAACAATAAAGTATACTTCCCAAAGGCTTAAGTGAAAGGTTTGATAAAACAGACTGGCTGCTGTTTCTTTAGGGATATGAGGACTAACAAATGAATGATACGATTTTACCAAGAGCATTATATACTGATCACGCAATGAAAGCCTTATGCCAGAGATACGGCTGGGCTATTTCATAACCCAACCAAGCATCTAACACAGGAATTCCTTGGGAAACACAGAAATCATTTGTACTGTACTCTTCTAGTAACTAAAAACGTGTATGCGCTGTTGCTCATCTTGGCTTTTTAGCATGTACTCGATGACCTGCCAGATTTTCTAGGCAACAGCAGAATACATTTAGGTTTCATTATGCTATTTCTGCTAATCAGGACGAATTCTGAAAAACACTATGGCAAACATATGCACGTGGAATTAAATTTCCCTCTGGGGGCCATGCAGGCAGTTCTTGCAAAAAGGCCATATAAACTGAAAATACAAATGCAAGCTACAAAATCAGGTCTGGCTTATACTCAAATCACCTTTTGTAAAAGAAGAAGAAAATAACTTAAACATGCACTTTGATAAGCACAAGGAAGAACTGTATTCCAGTGGGGCTGGAATGTCACTTTGCACCTGGTGAGTGTGGAAACTGAACACCATCTTTACTGACTTTAACATAGTAGGTTTCCCAACAATCACTTGGCCACAGGCCTCTCCATTTTGAGCAATTTCCAACATTAGGCTTTGGTGTGGTTTAGACCTGGGGCAGAGAATAGGTCTTCTTGGTTTGGGTTCTTTTGTTTGCTACAGCTTGTGAAACATTTAATTGTGAAGTGAATCTTAATTTATTGAAGTTGTTTCTCAAAACTGGTAACATAGGGTGGAGGAATAATTATGAGTGTAAACAAAGAACAGCCAACACATCTGTGCTAAAGGGCAAAACATGTTCTTGAGGGTAAGCTGCAGAACATAGGCTCATGTTCTGACCCATGGGCTCAAATATGACCCTGCTGCTTCCTGGGGTCAAACGTTTAGATATTTGAGTACAGTTTGCCCCCTCGGTACCTCCTAAGGCTGCAGAATGCGGGGGACCCCTGGCAGCAAGGACTAAATCAGAACAGCACATGATGACATGCAGCCTGTGATCTCAGTCAACTGGTAAAAGGTAAAAATCAAAATATACCAACCTCATGCAGTTCTATAGTTTTTTAAAGAATTCCACGGAGAGAAAGCAAGAAACACAACTATGTGATCACATTCTTGGGGATCAATAAAATGGGAATGATACCTGTCCTCACCCAACTTCATATGTTTGATAAGACAGATAATGTTCATCATTTTAACAACTACAAATCACATAATTAAGCTGTCATTTCTTATAATAAACCATTTGTTAGTTTGTTTTTGAAACTGTGGAATGGGCTAAAAGCAAAGCGAATTTAATCATAAATCTCTTTGTGTCACTCCCTTCAACTGAAGCCATGTGTTAGCCACTCTCACCCTAGGTAATTTCAATCCCAGATCCAAGACTTAGACTCTTTGGGGAAGCCCTTATTTTCTTCATCAGCCCTCTTTCTGACCAGGTCCCTGGCCATCCCTCAACTCTATCCACACTCTACTTACTTGCAGCTCCCCTGATTCCCAGCTCTGTTCCTGCCTTGTATGAACTGCCAACCCCACCCCTGTAAAGCACCAAGGTCCAGCCGCTTTCTTTCAGCTCAGGGGTCTTCAAAGGTGGATGTATGTAATACAATGCATTGGAATGGCAGGAGAACATACTTGACATTTTATTCATAGACACATTTTAATTTCATTATTTAAAATACTCCCTTTGGCATGTAACTTTTTATAAGGCAAATAATGTATTAGTTTGGTAGTGTGCGCACATTATATATACACAAATAAAATATGGTCCCCTGATCTAGCAAACTCCTGCTCAACCTTCTGAACTCAGCTCCAATGGTCCCTCCTCAGGACACCTCGTACTGCAGGATTAACTCATCCCAAGGCATCATTAGCTGGAGGCAGGCACAGAGTACATCAATGAGAGCAGTGCTATGCTCTCCCAACTCATGAGTCTCCCCATCTGGAGGTGAACTCCATGAGGGCAGGGCACATGCTATTCTTATCTGGATGACTGGCATCTGCTCATCCTTAGGTTTCTGCTTACTACTATCTCCTCATCTTTCCTGACGACCCAAGCTAATGATACCCTTTGCTTCTTGGTTGGTATCTGCCATGTGCCACCCTCCCATTTTTTTCCTTCATCATACTTCTTCCAATTCAATCAATAATTATTGTATTCACTTGCATCTTGTCTGACATCCCCACCAGGACTCAATGACCACAGAGCCTCAGGCTTTTTGAGCCTCAGTTTTTCCTCCATTGTATCTCCTGGCCCCTGGCTAACAGCCTATGATCAATACTTAATTGTTGACTGAAAGATTTTTGTTTTCTTTTCCTTTAACTATTTTTCTTTTAAGCTAATAAACAAGGAAATAGTCAGGAAGAGAAAAGGGTAAGGGATGGCACAAACTCAGATAATCCACCTTGAAAGATGAGATTCTGAAACACATCCATTGCTACTCACTCCCCAGAGCCCGTTCTTTGAACATTTTCCCCATGATTAAACTGGCAGATTTGAATTCGGCCTCTGCTTTCTATAGGAGGGGCTGCTGATGAATGTGGTGGTCAAAGAGCTGCAGTGGGAGGAGAAAGCAAAGGGATGCAGTCACCCACAAATTAGGGAATTGTCTCTGACTAATCAACAGCTGACTGAGCAGAACTGAAGATCAGGCTTCCAGTCTGGAGCCCACAATCCAACTCAGTTTAGGAGGGTGGCTGCTTACCCAATTCCAACGGCACACATCTCACACAACTTCATTCAGCCCAAATGCTATGCAATCAGAAATGTACCCCCTGATAAAAAACAAAATTTTAAAAAAAGAAATGCAATCCCAAAACCAAACAGTTTGAATTCGCTGTTATATTACTAGGCCAGTGCTGTTTTAGGAGACTAGGAAATAAAAATCCCTAAGTGTGAAGATGTTAGATAGTCAATGAACTCTCTAATTACAGACAGCAGAAAGAAGTGACCAAGGTTTCCTGCTCCTCACTGCCCCTTCAAACCTTTACCTCTCTTTCCAGCTACAACAGGAAAAGGCAAAACACATTTTAGTAATTAACATACCACACTCGGCCGGCCACCAATAATATTGAATCCCAGGGAGCCGGAGTCCCGATGCAGGACAAGAGTCAGGCTTTTAGTTTCTTCACCCTGCAGGTAACAAATGAGATCAAATTTTTATTTACAAACAGGGAATAGACAGTAGGAATTTTCCTTCTATCTAAGTGTACTCAAGGACTACTCAGCTAATCATTACAAATCTTTTTATCTCTTGGGAAGTTTAACCATGGAAACTTCTGGAACCCAGTCTGAAATTCTGTCTTGTGTTTTAAGAGCTTGTAAACATTTCTAGATACCGTCTAACCCTGGAATGACCACATAAGAATGTCTGGAGTTATCTAGACATGCCCAATTAACATTTTCTATGAATGACACCTTGGTCTACAAATGCATCTTTCTTTTGAATGACCCATCGTATGCAGGCTGTCTAGACCGCTACTTTCTGTTTGTTTCTCAACAGCAGCAACCATTCTCAACAGCAGCATTCATGTCATGTCATGAAAGGTTCAAATAGCAATCCTTTCGGAAGTGTGAGTGCATGCATGGCCCATCAATAGTCATCTCTGTTTGGGAGACTTGGGGAAAAATAGTGCATGAAAAGTGAGACGCAAACACAGACAAAAAACAAAAAAAAATCCTGAATTTTACTGAAAAGGAGGAGGGGGCATTTTCACAAAGTAATTACTGTCCAATCCACATGAGACGCAGAGCTGTTTAACAGAAAGCACTCTGTTTAAGGCTGGTCAATGTGAACCCCTTTAAATCAAACAAGTAAAAGTGACCCAGGGAGGTCACAGAGCATAATGTTTGACAGTCAAAGGCAACGGAGATGCCAGGGAGAGTGTTCTCAACTAACACTCTCAAGTAACAGCAGATGTATAAAAATAGATTTAACCTTATGTGAAAACTGTCACGCAATATTCTTTGACATAAACATTCAACTCGCTGATACACCTTTGACATGTTTCCAATTATATGAGTGATATGCAAAACATCACAGCATGTGTACCGACTATAAACCTGCATTTGCTTCACTTAACGTTTTCTATTTAAACATGGCGGTACTCAAATGTGGTATTTTTTAAAAATATAAAATAATTCTTAATAAGCTGTTTTAAAAAATAACACTGACAGTTTATGACAAGAGATTTTACTCTGACATTTATTGCTTTCTGTTCACATTTCTGTCTTCTACCTTTTATGGGGAAATAACTGGCCATATTTCAAAGGCATGAATGCAACTCTCTGACTCAACCACACTGGCAAAGGAAAGTACTGTTTCTACCTGCAATGGCCTGTGAGTTTTCTGCAGCACTGCTTCACTTATTGCTATAGCTGTCAACGTGCAACTCTGGTTTCACATTTTGCCAGAACTGTGCCCAGCAGAGCTAAAAAAAAATATTAAAGATCAACGGGCTTCACCATGTAGAATTATCTCCATGCTTAAAGTCTTAGTATCCATACTCCCTTCTCACAACTAGTTATTATACAACCAAATTAAAGGTATTTTCAGAACTTTCTTGTGAGCCTAAATATTAGAAATATACTGTAAAAACAAAAATTACAATTATAAGAAAAAGATGTTTCTGATGAAAGAACTAGGTGTCCTATGAGAACACAACATTCATTTCTTAAGAGTCACTTAATATATAAAATACAGAATTATCTATAAAAAAGAAGCTAGTCTTTATCAAGTGACTGTATCCAATGAAAAACAGCAGAGCCCCTTTAATGACAGCTTATTGTTTTTAAAATGTTCTGATAAACAGCACCACCATCTAAAGCATCTATCCCTCTTTATAGCCAATTTGCAAGTTGACAGGCAATAACTTTAACTGCTATAAAAGAAAATCCAGAATCAACCTAATAGTTTAAAAATATAAACATGATGATTTTCAAATTCTAACAGTTTATATCTTTCTGCTTAGGACAATGAAAATCTCACTAAATCCATTTCTTGTTTTGATATCTTGAAGGGATGAAAAGTTAGAAATACATGGGAATTTGGCAAGTTATCTTACATATCTTACATGCCTGGCTTTCATAATTAATCAATGATAGAAACTGCACAGTTACACAGTAATCCAAGGCAGATGGCTTTAGTTTGACAATCTCAAGTGATGCACAAAGACGAATGCACAATCATATGATTTAAAAGATTGGTTTGCAATCTACTGTGTGATAACCATTTATTCAAAAAAAAAAAAAAAAGGAAAATCTTATTACATTGCATTGACAACAACAGCTAACATTTACTGTCTGCTAACTACGTGCCAGAAACTATATTAAGCAGTTCAGTGCTTTATTGCATTTTCTCATTCAACCAATCTTAAAAACTGTACATTACCAACTTTATGATACAGGTGGGAAGACTGAGGGAGAGTGATTAAGAAAGTTGTCTCATGCTAAGGAGCCAGTAAAATGTTGAACTGGGATTCAGACCCATACTTCCCAATCCTACACCTTAATTACACTTCTATACTGCTCTCTTTCTGTGTAGAATACAGAAAATAATTCCACATAGGCTAGCAACATCTTAGGTCCTGTTCAAGATGGTTTTATTGTTGAAGTTCCAAAAAGGAACTTATCAAAGGAGAGTTTACCCAGGAGACCTATATCAGAACAAAATTCCAAACTATTTACTGAACTGGTTATCTCCAAAGGAACCACTCTGAGATGCCTGAAGACTTCTAAGTCCAGCCCTGACCTCAGAGATATCTCCCAAGGGACAATTAAAACAATGTCTGAAATACAGCATTTCCCAGCCAAACAACATCTTGCAAAGAATGTTTTTGAACAACCAAGTTGACCTTCTTTGCTTCCTTGCCAGATGCAATGCTGGGGAGAAATAAGGTTGTTCTTATTTTCTATAAGCATCTTGCTCTAGTCTGCTGTCTATTAGGGTCAGACATTGGCTTTAGGTTGCTTTGCCTATTTTAGGGTTGTTTTACAGTAGCAATACAACATGTGGAAGATTCAACACAGGATGCAGGGAGGGATAAAAGAAAAGTTCAGTCTGGGCTGAATTCCTTTCATTTCTCCAACTAATTACCAAAGGTCATTTGCTATTCTGACACCCCAAACTTGATTTTGATTTTTCCTTTCCACTCCTCTCCCCACAAACAACCTTAACTACTTTAGTTTAACTTCCAATTTTTCAGAAGTATTAATTGAGATTGTAAACAGTCTTCATACAAAATATTTAACATGTTAACATTAGTCTGTGCTTAACCATTTAACCTGTTCCTAGGGTCAAAATGCTTCAGGACAGAGGGTACTTAAATAATTCTCATTCAATTACAACCCACCAATTGAAGAGAGGTGTAAATGGAATAAGGGCAAAGGCTCTCACTGAAGCTGCTTTGCCGACTGTTCATAGACATGGTAACTGTGAGAAGCAGCAGCATCTTTCATTTACAGGAAAATTTAACCAATGCTGGTCTGTTTGGGTAGTTTATAATAACCCATGATTTGCAATGGTCTCAAAACATAGTATGTTAAACAGAGAAAAGAACCCAACTTCATATAAACTAATAATCCAACATATTTGCCTTCCGAAGCAGGCACTGTATCAATGCTCTAAACCTGGAAAAACTGAGGCTCAGGGAAAAATCACACATTTGCTCATGATCACAAAGTGGCAAAGTGGGAGTGTCAGGATTGGAATGCAGGTCCACATGTGACTCCAGTGCCCACGCCCTTTGTACTGCTGGTAAATGTTTGCACCCTATTCTAAATCCTTCTGCCTTTAAAGACTGAGTCTGGCATGAAGGATCAGACAACTAATCCCTCTGGTATTTAGAGTTTTAAGTAAGGCTTCTTTGGACTATGCAATAATAACTGCAAAGATTGTCTATTATACCCCGAAAAGTATCATAAGACTGCTATGCCTTGACAGGAGTAGCATCATGGTTAAGTTCTCAGACCATTATGTCCACTGCACCTGAAAAGGAAGCACAGAAGGTGAACTTGGTTGTTCAAAAACATTCTTGCAAGATGCTGTACAGCTGAGAAATGCTGTTGAGACATTGTCTTAATTGTCCCTTGAGAGAGATCCAGGACTGGACTTAAAATGCCTTTGGCATCTCAGATTGGTTCAACATCAGAGTCAGAACCTGAAATGGTTCCTCATCCACAGAAAGGAAATAATAGTTCCTTCTCATGTCACCAGTTCTCATGTCACCAGGTTACTAGGATACATGACTGAGACAGACAGATACCCAAAGAGTGCCTCAGTACAGCACCTGGCTGATAATTAGCACTCAAAACACAAAGCACAATGCTGAGCTGGACATTCACACAGCTCAACACTGAGGCAACGATGCTCTTTTCCCACATACATTACTCTTCTCCAAAATCTAGGCAATGGAGAATGCCTAATCTTGCTTTAACTTAGTCTAAAGCAAGTTTGAGAGACCTGGAGCCTGAAAGTTAAGTAAATAAATATCATTACATATTCCTAACTATATATATCTTTTTCCATGATAGGAAAAAGAGTGGCACATTTTAGGGGACCAGTGGAGTGACCATCAGGTAGACAATTTTTATTCTGAAGGTGGTGAGAGAAGACGTGGGAAGGAAGTCAATGGGAGCAGCTCAGCTTGGACTTTCAGTGGAGCACAGATAAGACTGGGAGATGATACTGACCAAGCGGGCTGTGGGCCAGAAGGGGAAATCAGATTCATAATATGGCCACACCTGGAAGGGGATGGCCACAGGAACAAAGAGGATGGGAAACAGATTTTGGCTCATAAGAGGACATGAGAAACACTAAGGATGATAAACGGTGGACTTAGAAACAGTGGAGGCAGAGCACAGCTGGGGAGTTTGGGAGCACAGCGTACTTGGGGACTGCTACACACTATAGGCTGCTCCAAGTTCTACCATATCAGTGGGTCTTGATGGGCTGGTACAAAAAGAAGTTGAAGAATAGAGGAAAAACAACAACAAATGGAAATGGAGTGGCACCTCTTCTGCAGCTTTCACGGAGCTGCCTTCTATTCAATAACTTCCCAGAGGGCAGGACAAGCGTCTCTTTCCTTCGGTAACCCAACCCAGGAGAGTGAGGAGCTCTCAACAAGAACCTGGATGCAGGGTACAGAAGGGCGGTTCCAGTCATATTCTGGGGTCCAGTGACATCTCTGTTTTCTTGGGCTGGGCAGGAAGCTCCAACAGATCCTCATCAACCTAGCCCCCACCCAAACCCAATTCAAGAGGTTATCTGGGATTCTAAGGCAACGTAGGATTTCCTGGGCAGAAGCTTCGGTCTTTAGGATCGAGAAAAGATAGAGACATATTAACCTTGCAGAAGAGGATGTTGGTATCCAGACCTTAACACTGACATGACTCATCCAAAGCACCCAAGCCAAGTCACAAGCAGAAATGGAAGCTTACTTTTCAAGAAGATATAGTTGATTTTGTTTAAAAGAAGCCTTGCTATCATATTTGAACATGTAACTATTAGATCAATGTTAAAATTACCCCAAATAATCTCAGCTTTCAACTCAAGGTCTAATTGGATAAGAATTGGTGGGGAAAAGAAAACTCACAGTGAAAAATAAAAAAATGAATGTACTTTGAAAGTCAAAAAGACATCTTATGGTGCTGCATTTTTTAAAGCATCTGAGAATGTGAACCTTCTATTGGCAAAAGTCCCTTTTCTCTTTAGTATTACTCTGTCACCGTTCTCCTGCACACCACCTAGCCTCAAAAGCTTGGATACAAGACATCTAATCAGTGTGGTGGTTCGCAGGGTCCATCCATGCCACTGTCAATGTGGACTCTTAAAAAATTCCTTTCTGCCTAAGGACAGCGGTCCCCTGATGATTTCTGTTGTGGGACTTAGAGCAGAGAACTGGATAGACTGGAAAACTGCCCAGTGGGTTTTGAGAAATGTAACTGACTGACTGCTAGTCTGTGTGACGTAACACCTCGCAGCCTCAGATTATGCAAAGCTCACAGAGACTCACTAGTCTTCACACAGCTGGGAAACAGCTCTGTTTGTTGACTAGTGACATGAAAGCACTGTATATTTGGCTGTTTCCAGGCAAAAACGTGCAGAGATGGAAGCTGAGGAGACCAAGAGGCAGAAGTTGCTGCCAGAAATTCTGTACTGAGGAACTGACGATGTCTTCACTCCCTACACTCAGATGCTTTTGTTCTCTTTGCAGTTCAAACTTTTTGATTCTTAATGGTGAGGAAGTTTGGACCAGCCCTGCCTTGTAATTCAACCCAGCTCTAAGGAAGTGACTCTTGGAGAAGAACATAAGAGGAAACTGTTTAAAAGCCTAAGACTGAAGATAGTCATAAGGACGGTGCTTGAAATTAAGCTGAAATTGGATGAGACACTCAACAGAAGTATTAATAGGATGTTTCTGTCA
Source organism: Sapajus apella (assembly GCF_009761245.1). Taxonomy (NCBI): domain Eukaryota; kingdom Metazoa; phylum Chordata; class Mammalia; order Primates; family Cebidae; genus Sapajus; species Sapajus apella. The sequence goes on from NW_022436963.1 coordinate 24,655,332, forward strand.
TCAAAAAAAGGTGTAGAGAGAATAAAGAGAGACAAAGGGCATGGGGAAAACAGGTAGGACAAAAAAAAAGCGCTTTTTCCAGAGTCACAGTATATACACAGTCCTAAGCCAAACAAGGTATTTTTGAAAAATAAGAGAAGACGTTTCAGTACTTTCCTAGTTTAAAAAAGTCTGCTACTATATTTACATAACCTGAAAAAACCCATAAATGTCTAAATTTTTATTTCCATGAGCTTGATTTCAAGTTTTATCTCTCATTTTTGTCACTGACTCATCTGCTTTTCTGGTGAATAACCACAAGCAACGCTTTGCCAAAAACGACACCAACAAACCGTTAAGGTTGTTACCACATAGATTAAGGGGTATGCTATGATCTGAATGTTTATGTGCCCTGAAAATTCAAATGTTGAAATCCTAGTCCCCAAAGTGATGGTATTGGCAAGTGGGGCCTTTGGGATGTGACTAGAGATTAGTGCCCTTGTAAAAGAGGCCCAAAAGAGACCCCCTCACCCGTTCTACCATGTGAGCGCAGCAGCAGAAAGGCAGCCATCTATGAACCAGAAAGTGGGTCCTCACCCAACACTGAATCTGCTAGCACCTTGATCTAGGAGTTCCTAGCCTCAAAATTATGAGAAATAAATTTCTTGTTTATAAGCTATCCAATTTCTGGTATTTTTGTTACAGCAGCTTAAATGGACTAACACAGAGTGGTTTGAGGTTTTTCAAATGTATACATTCAATTACCAGCCAGAAGCATTTTCTTTCCTAAATTAAAAAACAGTCCGATAGTTTGCATGATTGTCCCCCCAAACCTCATGTTGATATCTAATTCCAACACTGGAGGTGGAGTCTAATGGGAGGTGTTTGGGTTATAGGGGTGGACACCTCACAAAGAGATTATTGCTGTCCCGGGGTGGTGGTGGGCAGTGAGTGAGCTCTGCTCTATTTAGTTCTTACAAGAGCTGGTTGTTAAAAAGAGCCTGGAACCTCTCTCCCCTCTCCCTTGCCTCTTTTCCTTCCATGTTATCTCTGCACATGCAGGCTACCCTCTGCCTTCTGCCATGACCGGAAACAGCCACCTCGGCAGAAGCTGAGCAGATGCTGGTACCATGCTTCTTGTGCAACCTGCAGGATGATGAGCCTACTAAACCCCTTTTCTTTACAAATTACCCAGCCTCAGGTATTTCCTTACAGCAACACAAATAGACTACGATAGAAAGCAGAGGCTGCTCATCCATGAAACCCTAAGTGTACCTGCTTGCAGGAAGGTAGAAGCTTTGTCTGGCCAACCTCTCCCTCGCTTTGTTAATTTGGGTGGGAAAAACATAAACAACCCTGTAACCCTATGTTACTCATAAGTGTTAGCCCTCCTCCTTTACTTCGTAGCCCAAATGAACCTGAATATCGCTCTTTCACACATTTCCACCACTGCAAAACAGATGGAAGATAGAAACCCAGAGAATGGGTCACTCAGGGACAGCAGGAGGCTCACAATGAAACTGAATCTTTGAGTAACAATCTCTTTTCATCTAAATAACCACCACTTCAAATTCCTAAAGTTTCTTCAGTGACTTATTTGAAAAAGTGTTAAAATCCTACAGGTTTCTGGCACTTAATAGACGGTCAAGTAATGATTGATAAGACTTACCATACCCTTATATACATCATCTCATTTCATCTTAATAACAATCCTAACAGTAGGCTTATTATGAACCCACTTTAAAGGTGAGGCAACTAAGGCTTAGAGGTTAGAAGGGCCTCCCAGGGGACCTCAACAACAGGGCAAAAGGAACACACAAACACCAAGATCGCTGATCCCAGTACCTGGATACTAACCACACACAACACACTAGCTCTATTCAGGGTAACCTGGAATAAGCCTGTGGACCCAAGGCCTGCATTCAGCCTTGACCCACTATCTGATGGGACTTCATCCCTTACCTATCCAAACACAGCAAAGATACGGGGCACCTAAAAATAGCTTTTAGCAAAATATTAGGGGTGACCTGCTGCCCAGGACTCATCTCTGCACACACTGCTGATGCCAGGGAAAAAGCTCATCACTGCCCTCCCTGGGGATGGAGTGGCTGCAAGGCCTGAAATATACAAAGATTACACAGTGCCTCTGCCCTTTAAGTTCCCTGTAAATATGTGGATGGAGTGAGTGAGAAAGATCGCCGCTCAGGTCCATCTGGTAGTTATTTTCTTTACAAGAGTAATCATTATGTTACACCACTTCCCTTTCTTATTGGAATTGGCTTATTAGGATACTATTAGTCAAGGGGAGACAGAGGTTAGCCCATGGTTAAAAAGCTTGGGTGAGCAAAGAATAGTAAGACTTGTGTTCTCAAAGGCATACGTGGGTGTCTGATCGATCCCCTGGGTTAAAGCTGCTCAATTTTACCTTTCTATCCAATGGTGCCTACCACAGGGCTGGCACTAGGGGTATGAGAATGTGAGAAGCTAAACTGCAGAACACATTTGGAAGAACTTCACTTCATTCCTACTGTTAACCACTCTTAAAATTACCAGGATAAAAATTAAAGACATGTGCTCATATTCCATCCAGGATATCATCTCTTCATTCTGTCTAAATCTTTCTTTTTTTTTTTTTTTTTTTTTTTTTTGACGGGGTCTCACTCTGTTGCCCAGGCTGGAATGCAGTGTCATGATCTTGGCTCACAGCAAACTCCGCCTCCAGAGTTGAAGCGATTCTCCGCCTCAGCCTCCCCAGTAGCTGGGACTACAGGTGTGTACCACTGTATCTGGTTAATTTTTGTATTTTTAATAGAGACAGGGTTTCACCATGTTGGCCAGGCTGCTCTCAAACTCCTGACCTCAAGTGATCTGCCCGTCTAGGCCTCCCAAAGCGCTGAGATTACAGGTATGAGCCACTGCGCCCAGTGTACATCTCTTTTATAGGTAGGATGTTTCGTTTTATACTCCATGTGCTCTACACTGGACCTGTTTAAGTGAGAACATGGTATGGGATAAAAACACTTCATGGACCAGAAACCACCAGGCAAACTAACATGAGCCAGCAGAGGATACTTGCTACGTTAAGTCTTAACTTTCTGAGCTTCTGTTTTTTCATCTGAAAATGCAAAGAGTCATGGGTAAGAGCACCTATCTTGCAGGGTCTTTCTGAGGATGAAATACAGTAATGCATGTACACCTCCAATCCAAACAGTACTTGGCATCTTTAATAATGGTACTTTGGAAGCCTATGTAAGACTTCAAAGAAGAGCACTGTCTCAGGAAAAAAAAATTTTTCTTATTTTGGTAACCATGTCAGCTCAGAGATAGGCAACACTGGGTTCAAATCCCAGCTCTACATTTAGAATCTAACTCCTAGCCTTAATCTTTCATAATCTGCCACTCTCATTTAATAAAAAGAGCTCTATCTAATGAAGATGTAGAAGCTAACGCATGCACATACAGAAAGCACCTTACGTGTAGGGCGCCCAGTAGAATTCAATGAATATTATTTCCTTTCCTTGTAAGCTCCTTGGTCTATGGTCCAGTGTATAATTGCCTTATAAACAGATTCTTACTCATCAAATATTTTTATAGCGAGGCAATCACCCTTTCTGAACACAGAAAGAACCACTTACAGATAAATCTCAACAGAATTGCCAATTCAAATTGTCTGGTTATGCTCATTTAATCCAGTGTAGCTGGGTAACATATTTGTAAACCAAATCCTAATTTTCCTTATGAATCACTGAAATGAAATAGAAGTGACAATGTATAATTTTTTTTAGAGGAAGTAGGCTGTTTTGTTAGATATACTATGGAATGGCTCTATGTAGAAGCTTTTCAGAAACAAAATTTACTTCATGGTGAATACTCTAATAGATACATTTCAAAATATTTGGACATCTGGAACACCTTTTGATACAATTGTCTATCAGATTCACCTATTTCCAGTTCTGAAAAGGACAAAATAGTTTCTGGGATTTGGGGCTTTATAAAACTTGATCTGGGTGGGTCTAGTGGAACAAAAATAATATCTCCCTAAACCTGGAAACAATTTTGTTAACTGGGACATCACGGAGAAACTCATTCTTCTTAAACACAAGCCCACTTTTGGTGAGCAACCTGAAAAGTTCTGATGACTGCCAAGACAGGCCTTTCAATCTTGAACTCATCACCAAATGAATACTTATCAAGAGCTTATATAGCACACATGGCAATGTATTAGTGCCACAGACATGGCCCCGGACAAGGCAGACTCTTCCACTTAGTTACAGCTATGATAAATGCTACGCAGGAGAATTACCAAAGTGAGAGTCTCAGGGCACGAGATGCAGTCTGTGAGGTCCGAGAGGCCTGGCTTCCTAGAGGTAGCGATGCTTGAGCTGAGATGAGAAGAACAGAAAGAGAGATTGTCTAGTGATGTGCAAATCCTACGTGCAGACAGAAAGGCTGTGGACAGGAGGGGAGAGGTGGAAAATCTGCAGGTTACTTAGTGCAGAGTACGGGGCAAGACTGTCCCAGGTAGACAGAGGAGCAGGTGCAAAGGCCCAGAGACAGAAAGGAGCTCAGTGGCACACGAGTGGACTCTCAGAGACATGAGAAGCTGGAAGAAGAGGATGAAGGGGAGAAGAATCTTGGCAGACGGAAGCCAGTATGATCTACGCATGTGGGACCTTACAGCCACCCAAGAGAAATGGGAAGGCATAGGAAGCTTGAGGGAGAGTGATAAAAGATTTACATTCCTAAGAGATTATTCCTGATGCTAAGTACAGAAGGAATTGAAGAAGGGCAGTAAGATTTGCAGAGGAAAGAGTTATGGTCCAGGCAAGAGACAGTGCTTGAGACAAAGGTCAATTTCGCTCCCCAAGGGACTTTTGGCAACATCTGGAAATACTGTTGATACCACTTTGGAAGTGCTGCTAGCATCTAGTAGGTAGGTAGGTAGTTGCCCGGGATATTGCCAAATATCCTACAATGCACAGGGCAGCTTCCCACTCCCATCACGAACCACTGCCACCACCACTACCAACACACCCACACCCAAGAATTACCCAGTCCAAAATGTCGGTAGTGCTGAGATTCAGACACCCTGGTTTGGACCACGGTGGTCATTTAAATGAGCTGGAGAGCTGTGAATAGATTCAAGATGTATTTAGGAGGTAAAATCCACAGGATTCAATGACAGATTGAGATGGGAGGCTAAAGAACAAATGGTATTGAGTATGTATCTCAACCTTTTCAGTAAACCCAAGGAAAGTTATGTCTAGAATGTTTCTTTTCCCAGAAAGAGCAAAAAAGGCATTTGCTCTGGAGTGCTTTTGCTTTAAGAATCAGAGGGGTAAGTCAGAATGGGAAACTGAAGCTGGGAGCAGAACTCTTTCACTCAAGTATAGCAACTCAAGTCTGTTACAGCTCAGATGTGGCCTCAGTGAGGTCAGAGATGCCTGTCTAGGCTACGATTATCTGTCATTTAACTACTAAACAGTCTGGGCTTTAAATTTTTATCCTGGTCTTAAGATTTGGAAGGTGTTTAGACAATGGTCAGTAAATCCGTAACAGTGTGAAGACCAATACATGTTTGGTCTGTATCTACCTGAGCGTAAGCTCTTCATCTAGCTTAGTAGCTACTTAAAAGACCAGCATCATCTGGGAGCTCATTGGAAATGCAAAATCTCAGGCCCCTGGCCAGTCTTAATGGATCAGAATCTCTACGGGTAAGACTGAGGAATCTCTGTGAAGCTCTCCAGTGACTCCAATCATGCTAAGGCTTGAGAATCCTTAATATAGCTCACATTGTAGAACAGAAGAAACAATGTCTATGCTGGTACAGCACTAACAAAGCCTAAGTGCTCAGCAGGTGTCAAAAAACCCTGAAACAGATAAATTTAAAGAATGCCACATCATTTATGCAAGTTCTAGGCTGCTGAAGAGCTGGTACTGGAAATCCGAGTGTTTCTAATCTCCTTCAGCTTATAACAGAAGCAAACATTAGGGCTTATTTTAAAAAGAAAATAAAAATGTTGCACATGTGAGTTTCCAGGCCATATAAATCTTTCTGCCTTTTAGAAGAGAATAAACAGTACCCAGCAGGAGCAGAGAGCCGGCCCAATGAAATAAACAAGTTCTTAAACAGCTTCCAGTGGGAGGGGTTTTATAGTTGACGCAGGAACAGCAAAAGCATTCAGCAAGGGCCACTGAGGGTTAATTTCGGGGCAAGGAGAGACAGCAAGCTTCCCTATGGCCTGAGGCCAGCCAGGGTCTAAGGCCAGGGAAACCATCTAGAGCAGCTTGTGGGCCGGGCCATCCTTGGCTGTTCTGAAGACTGGCACTGAGATTCGTCAAAGTTCCAAGCAGGGCTCCAACTCCAGAACAAACCTCCATAAGTTCAAAATCAACATCTTGTCCCTAAGCTTAACATCCTTGTTTATGCTACTCACGAACCCAACAGAGCCTCAAAAACATCCACAGTTTTGATTTAAGTATCATATTTTTGACTCTGAGATTTTACCCAAACACTCCAGAAAGAAAACAGAAAGTTAAGAAGAATAATAAACTAGCTCAACAAAAAATGATGCATAAACTCTGGGGCAGTGAATGGCTTATTTATAAATACGCGTCACTTAAAACAACGAAGAACATCCAGATGACAGAATAAACAGCTGAAACTCAGGAACTCGTTCACCCTAAATCTGGCGCCTGATTGAAGACCAGGCTTTGCCCTCTGTTTTGGTGATTCGAAGGTTCACACACTCACACCAGTCTTTTGTGTGCCTGTGAGGTCCTGAGTGAGCCGTGGAGCTGTAAATATTTGCCCTTCGCCCAGAGCTGGCCAGCTGCTGAGACTGCAGCTGACAGACAGGCCAGGGGCCAGGAAGGGAGGCCAGGTCGGAAAACTTGCAGGCCTGGTGTGCATGTATGGAAGGGGGGCTGGGAGAGGGAAGGGGAGGCAAAGCAGACACGGGCCCCTGGGGGACCCTCGGGCAAATATTTTCCCCTTTCTGCCACACCATCTGGAGCAGGCAACCAGAGAAGGGCAGCAGGCCCAGGCCCCTCCCCAGGAAGGCAGAAGCACCCAGCTGTTGAAAATGTGGCTTTTGCAATCAGGAAAACCACTGGTTCTTTACCTGGGCAACTTTGCACCACCCCTCCTCCCCCACCATGCCAGGACACTTGACAATATTTGGATTGTCACTATTTGGGGGGGAGGCCAAGAATGGCACTAAACAACCTACAATGCACAGCACAGCCCTCCCTGCCCCCCTCCCAACTAACAGTTATGGGGCCCAAAATGCCAATATGCCCCAAGCCTGAGAACTCTGAGGTAGAATCTGAGTACAAGTTCTGCTCCCTGGGTCACTATTTTATTTTGGACAAGTTCTATAACTTCTCCGAGTCTGTTCCCTCATCTCAAAGGATAACATAGGTAATGCATGTAAAGTGCTTCCTATTGTTGGTGGCACTTAATAAACAATAAATGGTAGTTGTGGTTGCACTAAGGGACAACATGATAGTGGTTAAGAACTTGGGCTGGAAAGATGGGCACACAAAGGTTCAACATGCAGCTTTGCACCCAAAAGCTGTGAGCCAGGCATTAAACTGCCCCTTAATGAGCCTCAGCTTTTTCATCTACTAAATGGGAAGGGTTACACCTACCTCACTTGATTAAAAAGGAAATGACTGGGAAGAACGCAGCAGCCAGCCTGGAGCAAAGTAAACCCTCGCGCCTGGTGGCTGTTACAATTACACGGACTACCACAGCAAGGGAATTGCTCAGGTGGAGATCTTAAAAATAATTGTAGGTAACACTTGTTGAGCATTTACTCTCTGCCAGGCACAGTGCCAGGCCCTTCTTCTATAATCTCTCCCTGAAGCCTGACAAAAACCTTTCGCACTGAGGGAAATTGAGGGACCTGAGAATTAAGCCAGAAGGTCACCCAGCTGGTTAGCAAAAAAATTTTTGATTAAAAAAAAAATTGAAAACAATTTTAACTCCAGAGGACTCACAATTATTACTTTATACTTGTTGAGGGCAGAGTGGTCCTTTCTTTCTGAAAACCCTGGATGAATACCTCAGGGGGTGCCTGGCTGTGTTTTTGCTCTGTATGTCACATCTCTAGGGACCATAGTTTCCAACTTTAGCGAGGTTAAGCAGCTTGCTCAAGGTCAGCCAGCTAGTTGGCAGCAAAATCCACGCTTGCATCCAGCTTTTACCCCAGAGGCCTCTCTTCTGGCATCCTTCTTAACTTACATTTGGCTGTGGGTTCCCCTCCCTCCACTTTTTTTTTTTTTCTGGAATCCTAGAGGATGCACGCATACAATTCACCCAATGTGTCCATCTTTCCTCTCCTGTGTGTCAGTCTACAGGTTTCTGACCTCCGGAGGGTCAAGCAACTTGCCCGAGATCCCCCAGGCTCGTCTGAGCAGCAAATCTTTTCAATGCAGTTTTGACTCTGGAGCTGCATTCTTCATTCTTATCCTACACTTGCTTGTGGATTCTTTTTCGTCCTTCCAGAACCCCTGAAGGTGTGCAGCTATACTTTACAGGTTACTAGACTATAGGGACCACAGGGTCCCACCTCAGGCAGGTTCAGCGACCTGCACGTAGTGATACAGCTGGCAAGCAGTGGAAGAAGAGAAAGGAAGCAGGGATGCTCCCGAGAAGCTCAGGGCATCCTGTACCCAAAGGGATGGGGCGGGGTCCTGGGTCCCCAGAGGGCCCGGCTGGAGGTCGGGGCGGGCAGCAGGCGCCTACCTTGCCGTCCGGCGGCGCGGCCACGCAGCGGCTGAGAGAGTCGAGGCGCGCGCTGTATTCGGTGAATTTCTTCTGGTAGCGCAGCGCGGTCATCTGTAGTTCGAGCTGCGCGGCAGCCAGCTGGGCCACCAGTGACTTTTCGCGCTTCCCAGCGCGCAGCGCCTCCTTCTTGAGCGCCTTGTGCAGCGCGCCCAGGCGGGCCTGCAGAGCGCCGTTGTGCGCCCGCAGCGCTCGCGCGCAGCAGTGGCCGCCCGCGCGCTGCTCGCCGTGCGTCAGGGGCAGCCCGCAGCCCTCCTGGCAGCGGCCCACGGGCCGCGCATCGCAGGCGTCGCGCATGTGCGCCTCCACGTCGCGCCGCAGCAGCACCTGGCCGCAGCCCGCGTGGCGGCAGCGCGCGGGCGCGAAGTCGCAGCGCTCGAGGTGCTCCGGCAGCTGCTGCAGCTTGACCACCCGGCCGCAGCCGCCCGCCGCGTACGCGCACTTGATGTCCAGCTTCAGGATGAGGCGCTTGAGCGGCAGGACGTGGTTGAGCTCTTTGGCAGACAAGCGACCGCGGCAGCGCGCCGGGCAGCTGCCCTCCTGCACCACCCAGGGCAGCACGCAGCCGGCGCAGAAGACGTGGCCGCACGGCGTGGTCAGCGGGTCCTCTAGGACCTTGTGGCACAGCGCGCACTTCAGGTCCGGGTCCACGTCGCCGTCGAAGCGGTCCAGCTCGAAGCCCATGGTGGCGGCCAGGTCCCGGGGTCGCCGCCGGGCGGCCGGGCGCCCCCTCCCTCCCCACGAGGCAGCCCAGACAGGCCGGCTGCGCTGCCCGCCCGCTCGCTAGCTCTCCCCGGACTGAGCCTAATTGCTCCAGACTTCCTCGGAAAATGCCCGAGGAACAGGACTCCTCCGGCCGTATATGCGCGAGCGCGAGCGCACATACATCTTGCCTCGGAGGCCTCTCGCCAGCCCCCAGGAAAAGCGAGGAGGCTGGAAGGCAGAAACGCGTGGGAGGACACTGAGGCTCGCTACACTGGACGGGCCCGCCCAAGACGCCAGACTGAAACTTCTTGGGAAACTCCTTTCTGTTTTCTTACAGTCTGCGCTATAGGAGACAAAACGCCAGCCGAGAAAATCTCGCTGGGTTTGGAAGTGAGGCTGCTGCTTTCGCCCAGACGAGTTCTCTTGGAGCCCCTTCCGGAACGGATCAAAACTTTTTTACTCCATTCTCCCTCCCCCTTCCTCTAGTGGCTGATTGCAGAGGACTCAAAATATCCTGGGGCCCACTATCTCAGCACTTACGGTCTTCATTTATTTATTTCATTCCAGGGAAAGTTACAAAACCTGCGGGACGCTCAGGCTGCAACTTCAGTTCCTTTGACCAGAGGTTCTGCGAACCTCCAGGATTTAGCAGGTTTCCAAGACCGGTGGATGAATCTAGCCGGGCAGATTTTGGGGGTCAAGAGCGACTCGCCAGCTGCTGGAGTGGGAGAAGCCGGCGTGCTGGCTCCATCCACTTCACCTAACACCTCTGAAGTGTCTGCACGACAGTGTGGCAAGCGTTGTGCGCTTCTAAATCGTTGCTTTAAATATCGGTACAATGTTGTGAGAGGGTTAGCTCCATTTGAAAATTATTTTCCCGTGCTTACAAAAGAAGCGATGCTGACTGCATTAGTTAGAATTGGGAGAAAACCCGATCTCCCCCATGCTCATATTAAAAACTGCCCTCCTTCAGTTTTGGTTTGTTTTGTTTATGTGTACACTTTGTCATCATTCCATTGAGGAAAAAACTTGCCCTGTAGGGTCCTGTAGATCAGTGTTTCTCACATTTTAATGTGGTTGTGGTTCTGATCCAGTGTGTTGGAGCAAGGTCTGGGAATCTCCACACTGAAAGCACTTCCAAGTGTTGCCAATGCTGCTAGTCCATGCTGGTCCTTGGATTCCCGCTTGATTGGAAAACCCTGGTGATCCATAGATCTGGACATTTATTCCCTGCTCTGGTGTAGCTTTTCAAGCAGTACAGCAAACCTGGCTGGGTAGCATTCAGCAACACTCCTGAGCGTTGGAGGAATATTTTTGGAATTCCAACCTGAGTGGAAAGTTCATAGCATCATCCATGGATTTTATTTTATTTTTACCTCCCAAGGCTATAGACATTCCTAAGAAACACGCAGTCAGCATTGGTGAGAGTGAAATCAAGCTATGGAATTCTCATTTGGAATCTGCTGCCAGTTTCTGAACTGTGAAGCGGGAGAGCTGGAGCTCTGTATTCAGTGAGACTCTGGGGCCCGGAAAGTGGGATTACAGCATCCATTTTGTCTAATTGCTTTCCTTCTCTCTTTTATGTGGCTGCTAAAGCCCCATGACCTTCACTATTTAACTGCTTCATCAGAGTGAAAGAATTGCCTTGATGTTCATAAGGATTACTTGTTTCTAACTGACCTTTAAAAAGTTGACACTCACTAGATTTTTCAGTGCATGGTTGAGGTCACTGGACAGTGTTCTTTAATCAGTGTTGGTGGCATTTGTTGCCTATTTGTAGTGGAGACTTTCTTTTAATTGCTTTAATCAATTAATGCATTGCTTTGATAGGATTCCGCATGGGGAATATTATTGGCCTTTGTTCAGATAAGCTTGTGCCAGGGAATCCTCCATCAGTATATTCATTAAACTACTCATGGGCTCTCAGATAATGGGCAAGAAATTCTTTCACCAAAGGTGTGTGGGCTTGTCAGTTTCACAGGATGAGCTAGTGTCAACAGGGTGATAATCTTCAAACCAAACTGGTTTTGAGAAACAGGGAAGCTCTGTCCTATACCATAAATGTAAATTAGTGCTTACTTGGGGTGTACACTTCTTTTTGGAGGTGTTCTACTACCCCTGGGGTGGTCTCCCAGATGGCAGACTGAGAGGTTGTTGATGAAACGCTACAGCTGAGGCCACAGAAAAGCCATAGCCTACTGTGGACTGGCCTCTTTAAGGAAAAGGAAAGTCTGTCTGTGCCACTCCTCATCAGTTAATTTTAGTATCAAAATTCTTGGAGGTTAGAAAAAAAAAATCCTACAATGTCAGAGCTGGCAAGATCATGCACATTATTTCAGTCACTGAACTTAACAGACAGGAGAAATGAGAGCCAAAAATACTAGGAAAAAGGAATTCAAGGGCAGAGTTTCTCAACTTTGGCACTACTGACATTTTCATTCGAATAATTATTTGTTGGTGGGGGTTGTCCTCTGCATTGCAGAATATTTAGGAGCATCTCTGGTCACTATCCACTAGACATAGTAACAACCCCTCATTGTGACAAGCAGCCATGGCCAGTGCCTGATTGAGAACCACAGTTTTAGGGAAGGTTTTTGCTCATTACTGAAGTCAGGCAGTGCTGTCAGCCCACATATTCTGCTGGCTGTGGAACCACCTGGTGAATGCTGCACAGTGAGAGAGGGATGTTATTATAAATCGAAAAGTCAAGGCACCATACCAATCAACATGAATAAAAACTGTAGGAAGATGAATGTTTGGTGTGGCAGGCCTCCTGAGAAAAGTAGCTGATTTTTCTGACATGGATTAGGCACTTACTCAACCGTCCGAGAAGCATCTGAGTGTTTATATATGGATGAATTCCTTGTGGACAGCTGGATTGGTCACTTTGCAAATGACTTTGCGGCTTCCACTACCTCTGTTCTTACCCCTTCCTTTTATTGCCTGATTCTGCACTTTCTGTGGCCCCAAGCTTCATAAAAATACTATTTTTATTTCTATATTCACCACTATCCCATTCTGTTTTTAGTGTCCTTTCCATCAGCACGTTTAATCAGAGGGTGATAATAATATCTACCACTTTTTTGGAATCTTACTAGGTATCAAGCACTGTGCCCAGCACGTGACCTTCATTGCCTCATTAATCCTCACAGCACATACAGAGGTAGATATGTTGTCTGCCCTGTTTTACAGATGGAGAAACTGAGGTTTATAGAGGTTACATAAGGTATCTAAGTAGGTTAGGTACATCATTGAGTACACAAGGTAACTTGTGTATCTTATAAGGTTACATAAGATATCCCTCCAGTCAGGGATGTCGACAGGAGAATTTCAGAATCCTCACTCTTAATCACCATAAGCCTTATGTGTCCTCCTCCACAAGCCCCCAGCTCAGGAGGCACTCCCTTATAAATAATATGGATAATCACTCCACTCCTCCATGTTTGCTGGCTATCAATCCTCAGCTGCCCCTCGGGTCTGACTGTGGCTTCAGTACTAGAAAAATAACCAAAAAAAAAAAAGTCAAAAGTTTTTTATTTTTTTTGTTTCTTTCTCAGGCTTAAATATTTGTATTCTGCTAGCTAAAATAGCACTATACAATTGGATAAGGATCTGTTTTTACCAAATGAAAGTACCACTAGAGTGTACAAAGGTACAGCAGTTATCCACAAAAACAAGTGTGAAACATTTTGGTCAGACTGCTTGCCACTTAACATTGCCAATGTCAGCCATCCTGGGGGCCTGACACATTCATTTGGCCTTGGGTTGAAAGGTAAGGAGAAGAGAAGGTAATTCTCTATTCTGGAGACTTTTGAAGACTTTGGGAAGTCAGGATGAGTTATCATAGCAGGGACACCGGACAGAAGACAAGAATTGCAAAAATGCTTCTTACAAATTGGAGCAAAAATCTGGTCTGCAAAAGTCTAGCTTTTCTTTCCTAACTCTCCAGATAGGATTAGCTTCCACAGGCACATGCACATACCCTTGTATAACGCTGATCACACTTGAAGTGTCTTAATTTATCCAATAATTATTTAGTAGCTATTACATACAAAGAAGAGGCTGTTCTTGCACTGGGGCTACAGAGGAAAACAAACAAAATAAGCAATGTCCCTCCCCTCTTAAGCTTTCATTTGAGGGTAGGGAGCAGCAGATATCAATAAATGAATAATAAATGAGATGATTATGGAATATGATAAGTTCCCTAATAGAATACTGCTCCAAGTGTGGTCTGAGGACCAGAACATAGTTCCCGGGCATAACCTGGAAGCATGTCGGAAGGCAGAACCTCAGGTCACACCTTAGATCTACCGAATCAGAATCTGCCTTTTAGCAAGATCACCAAGTGATTTATGTGCACTTACTGTGTGAGAATCGCTGCTCTAAACACCGTAAAAGAAGCTCATGTGCTGGAGAAAAATCAAAGGGGCCCATTTCACATAGGGCAGTCTGGGGAGGGGAAGTGTGAGTTGTTGCTTGAAGGATGAGAATGAGCCAGCAATAGCTGGGAGAAGAACCAGGCTCAACAAGAGAAAGTGCTGAGGTTCGAAGGGAGTCAAGCACATGGCCTATTTGAATTAGACAGAGTGTGCCTAGAACTTACAGCAGAGTAAGCCAAGCAGAGAAGAACCAAATAAGGGTAGAAAAGTAGACAAGAACCAAATGGACATGGGCCTGCAGAACCTGCAGAGGAAGGAGTTTGAATTGATTCTAGTGCTGGATGGCACTGAAGTATTTTGGGCAGCAGAGGGGCACAGCTTGATCAATGTCTAGTTTCTATGCCACATATTACACTCTATTGCAGAGTAGGGCAATCGCTCACATTCTGTCCCCTATGCTTAACACTTAGTAGAAACGTAATAAATAATGAACAAATAACTGTTCCCTCTTCCTGCTCCAAGTAAGTGCCTGCTGCTCAGATCCTAAACGTGGGTTGGTACTACCAGCATGAGGTATATGTATCACAGTATGAGTTAAACAGGCCTCTGTGGCCTAGTCAGAGCACCTGTCAATATTTAGAACATTGTTCCTGTAATAAAATCAATTCAGAATTATGAACAGCCAACTCCCATGTGAATGAGTAGATCATTATCTGGTTGTGAATTGGCAGGCTTTGTATAGAACATGTGTGTGTGCATATATAAATATAAATGTTCACATACGTGGCTATTTATAAACATACATGTACCTATATACATGCAGGAGGAACAAAAAAATTATTTAGCTAAGCATAATAGAACATCCAAATAACCATGGAATAAACTAGTTGGAAATTGATTCCTCTCTCAAGTAAAAAAATATGAGCCATAGTTAGCAGGCTGAGGCTGGTATAGTGGCTTCCAGGTCATCGAGGACTCAGGATTCTTTTCTCTTCTTGCTCTGCAGGGCCTGGCCTCTATGCTCATTTCATTTCATGGAGCAAGATAGTTTCTGCACAGCCAACCATTTCAGGCAGGAAAATGGAGGAAGAAGGGGTAGGCCAACCTGATTAAGCTAGGGGAAAGCTTAACTTAATCAGATTGGCCTGGCCCTTCCTTGAGCTTTTCTGAAAGCTCCACCTAACGACCTTCTCTTACATCTCAACAGCAACACAATTTATGAAATGTACTCTTTTACAAGGTACAATGCTTCCTGGAATATCAGTAGGTTCTATCATAAGATATCACTTCACACCCGAGGAGTAAGACCAAAGTTAAAAAAGACAGACAATAACAAGTGTTGCCGAAGATGCAGAGAAATCGGAATCCCCACATATTGCTACGGGGATTGTAAAATGGGGCAGCCATAGTTTGGCAGCTCCTCAAAATGTTAAATATTGAGTGACCATATGACCCAGCAGTTCCTCTCATGAAGAGAACTGAAAACACATGTTCAACCCAAAACTCATACACAAATGTTCATAGCAGCATTATTCATAATAGCCAAAAAGTTGAACCAATCCAAATGTCTACCAACCGATGAATGTATAAAACAAAATGTTGTATATCCAGGCAATAGAATGTCATTCGCCACAAAGAAATGAAGTACTGATTCATACTATACCATGGATTTATATTGAATACATTATTCTAAGTGAAAGAACAAATGAGTTACCACATGCTTATGATTCCATTTTTATAAAATATGTAGAGGTAGAAATTAGATTAGCGTTTACCAAAAGCTTGGAGAAGGGGGAAATGGGGAATAACTGCTAATAGGTAGGAGCTTCTTCTTTTCATGTGATGAAAATGTTCTAAAATTAATTATGCCAATGGTTACCTAACTCTGTGAATATACTAAAAAACACTGAATTGTACCTTTAAAAGGGTGAATTTTTGTAGCATATGAATTATATCTCAATAAAGTCATTCTAAAAGTGCAAAAATAGTAATAGGGTTGTGTTAATAAGGAAGAAGGGATTGATGGCTATTAGATACACAGGTGTCATTCTCCGTTTACATACATGCATAAGCTATTTTTTTTCAAAATTATATGTATTAGACTAGGGTTTATTTTCTTATTCATGCTAAAGGCTATGTGTTTAAAGATTATTGAATTAAATTGCATTCAGACCCTTTTTGCCTGCAAGTTTCTGAAGCCCAATTCAAAGTGAATAGGGATTGGCTGGGTGTGGTGACTCATGCCTGTAATTCCAGCACTTTGGGAGGCCGAGGTGGGTGGATCACGAGGTCGGGAGATCAAGACTATCCTGGCCAACATGGTGAAACCCCGTCTCTACTAAAAATACAAAAAAAAAAAAAAAATTAGCTGGGCGTTGTGGCATATGCCTGTAATCCCAGCTACTTGGGAGGCTAAGGCAGGAGAATTGCTTGAACCAGGGAGTTGGAGGTTGCAGTGAGCCGAGATCGTGCCACTACACTCCAGCCTGGCAACAGAACGAGACTCTGTCTCAAAAAGACAAAAAACAAACAAAAAAACAAAGTGAATAGGGATTTTTAAAAATGAAAAGAATAGGCCACATCATTAAAAAGTCCAGGAAGTAAAGTGGCTTCAGGCATGGCTGCATCCAGATCCTCACAGGAACATTAAGAATCTGCCCTGCTTTCCTCTGGGTTAGCTTCCTTCTCAGGCAGACTCTCCCCACATGGTTATACAGCGTCTGCAGTTCATGTTTGCATCTCACTACCTTATCATCCATAGCACAAACAGCACTATTTTCCTGATAGTTCCAATAAGTGTTCAAGGCATGACTCCTGACCTGCCTTAGGTTATCTGCCAACTCCTGAGCCAGGGAGTGGAAACATTCTCACCCAGACCACAAGAAATGAAGGTAGGAGAATGAGGGGTGTCTCACAAAGAGATGCCAGAAAGACAAAAAAATGTGTGTCCCCTATAGTCATATTACAGGAGTCAACACTAGTCCAAAAGAGGGGAAAAGCATTACTTATAAAATGTATAACAACCATTGTGCTGTAATGAATTTCAAAAACTCCTGTTAGCCTCCTTAATCATCCTCAGTTATAGGCTGACTTGAGGCAATAATCAGTGTAGGGGAAAAACACACAAAATAAGGCAATGTAATGCTCTTTTTAACAAATGCATTTTACATTTATACAACAATGGACTCTCTTCCTTTAGCTAAATCACATGAAAGGTACAGTGGAACTTAAAGTTTTAAAGTGTAAAAGGTATCTGTAATGTTGGTCAGTGTTGCATCCCCAGGACCGGGAATGCTGTTTGGCTCCTACTGGCCACTCGATAAACATGTTGATTGGCTTTGTAATTTACCCATATATTTCCTGGTCCTAACACACTCTGTAGGTTCTTAAACCTCAGAGATACTTGGTTATTCCTAAGGTGAAGAAAATCAAGGCATGACATCTAAACAGTAAGACTTATGATTACATGAATTCCTCTATCAAAAATAAGACAGTGCAATCATCACAAATGCATGGGAAGTTATAAAATCTTAATATATATATATATATATATGTATACACACACACACACATGCATACATATGTATTTATACATACGTACGAATACACACAGGCACTAATTTCATTAACAACTAATTTGGAAAAGCTGCTTTTCCAATATTTAAGTATCACTTTACGGTATGTTCATTAACATAAACAAGCTCTTTAAAGTCCTTGCAGCTCAAGCCTGTGATCTAGGAACTCATTAATTTTAATTTTTCTCCTGGCACCTTCTACTGCACTCTTATTTACTCAGTCTGTAAAATTATGATAATAATAATCCATGTTTACCTAGCATACAGTAATAATTGCTAATTAACTAATTTTTATATGTAGAAACCCCTGAAGACTTTACACAGGTACCGAGTATTATTATTTTAGGGTGGTGGTAAAGATTTGACTTTTTGTTTTCAAGTGAGACAGGTCACACTCAAATGTTGCATTCTCTTCAGGAATGGAATATTATAAACTGCTTCCATGGGCTATCCCATTGCGGATTGATTTGACATGTGAAACCCTGCAGTATGATAGCACTTTCTCTTGACGTCTAGAGCCTCAAATACCCAAAGTTGTGTTCAGTGTTTCATTCGGGGTGGGGGAGAGGAGGCTTTTTACAGTAAAATATAAACTGCTTTGGCAGGGACATCAGCAGACAGAGATCTGAACACAGATGATGCAGTTTTGCCACTCTCAAAACTAGTGACATCCAGAGAGCCTCCTGCCCATATTATGCAGCACACAATTGCTTTCATTTAAATTGATTCGATTGTACCAAAAAAACAGGCTTGCTCTTTGTTTTGCTTTGTTTTTCTCTTGCCGTTTCTTCTTTAGCATTTTATGACAAAAGAATAACATCTATTCTTTTGGGAGGGCTTCAGGCAGAACATTTTTGAGATGTCAGCCAACCAAGAGAAATGTGACATCCCTGTTCTTTGAAATCATGTCCTGAGACTGTGGTTTTGGTACGCAGATCAAACTGGCACTTGACAATGAAAAAGCCAAAACAAAATATTAACAAAAATAGTCCTACAATGGTATGGTGTTTCCAGGATAATCGTTTGTTATATTTTAACAAAGTTCACTTCATTCTATTTTCATTGTTGCACAGGAACAGACACGTAATGTTTCACAAAGCTGGCTATGAACGTCTTTCTATAGGGACAAAAAGTAATCGTGGAAAAAAATTCAGCAATGGTAATATTTTTCTAGACAGGTAAAATGGAAAATGTGTCCAAATTCTGGCATACTCTTTGTAGTTTTGGCAAATAGCACACTCCATCTTAACAGAATATAAAGAGCCTTAGAAGTGGAATCCAGAAAGATGAAAGGACTTGAAGGACAGTGAGTCAGTTTGTCATTGGTGAGAATCTTTGCAGTAACTTATAATTTATCTGTGGGTTGTATAAGCTCACAGATGAAGATAAAGCTGGAATCAGAGAGCTCCTACTGTTTTTTTCTCTAAGTTTCTGATGTTTCTTTAGACTGTAGGAGTTAAATAACAGTGTTTTTCTAACTTTTATAATGTATGCTTTCTATTTTTCATTTTTTTTTCCAGAAGGGTCATAACTGCCTACTCATGATTGGGATTATCCAGTTTACAAATGAAATGGGGGTAGGCAGGGATGTGGAGTGATAGCCTGAAAACTGCACACAGCTCCAGAGACTAGCAAAGGCTTACGAGTATCTTCTGAGAAGAGCCAAAAGATGCTCCCCATTCCATACTTTAATTGGGAATGGTGCATTTTTTTTTTCTCCTTGCATCAATCACCCTATGGATAGACTTCTTATCTTGGTTTTTTAGCATTTGATAAAAAAATCATTGAATTGAGCAAATAGTGTATACGGTTAAACCAACCCTGAGTCATTGAATAAGACGAGTCTATTCATTAGAGAGAATTTCATCAAAGAAACAATATGTATGATTGTGCTCTGCATCAGGGGTTGGCAGGGTTTTTCTGCAAAGAGCCAGATAGTAAATATGCTCAGTTTTGTGAGCCATGCGGTCTCTGTCACAACTCCTCAGCTCTGATGTTGTAGCACAAGAGCAGCCCATGGACAATAAGTAAATGAATGCATGTGCCTTGCTCGAATGAAACTTTATTTCCAAAAGGGCTGGATTTGGTACATGTGCCTTAGTTTCCTTAACTGTCTATGAATATCCTGCTTTTTTGGCAAGACAAAATGAGTGGAACTTCAGACTGCTGAGGCCATGATAAAAAAAATAGAGTAATATGGACTTTATAATAAATAGATGCTCAATAAATGATTGTACAATCAGCCTGGGCAATATAGGGAGACCATATCTCTACAAATAATTTTTTTTTTAATTAGCTGAGCATGGTGGTGCCCACCTGTGGTCCCAGCTACTTGAGAGTCTAAGGTGAGTGGATCAATTGAGCCCAGGAGGTTGAGACTGCAGTGAGCCATGATCATGCCACTGCACTGCAGCCTGGGTGTCAGAGTGAGGTCCTGTCTCAAAAGAAAAAAAAAATGTTTAAAGGAGACAGTAGCGTTGTATGAATTTGGGAGTCAGAAAAATCTACCTTTAAATCCTGATTCTACTACCTATTGGCTGTACAGCCTTTGCAAGTCACTCATTTCACTTGAGTTTCTGTAAAAGGGAGGCGTTATTAGTACCTGCTTCGTAGAGTTGAGATAGATTAATTGGAAACACAGTTAACGTGCTTGGCATAGTGCAGGGTGCATACTAAGTTGAATAACATTACGACTAAATGAATGGCAGTAAGGAGGGCAAGCATTATAGTGGATGGAATTGCCTGTGTCTCTTGAAGCTATCACCCACAAACCAGGCGCAGGCTCAGATACTCTGCCCTGGAGCCATGGAATTCAAAGATACCATGCATCTACAATCAAGCATTGCTCAGCAAAGGGGATGTGTTCTAAGAACTGTCATTAGGCAGTTTCGTTGTTGCTCGAACATCGTAGAGTGTACTTACAAACCTAGATGGTACAGCCTACTGCACACCTCAGCTATAGGGCGTAGTCCATTGCTCCTTGGCTACAAACCTGTACAGCATGTATTGTAACACAATGGTAAGGATTTATGCATCTAAACAAAGAAAAGGGACAGTAAAAATACAGTCTAAAAGATTAAAAATGGAACACTTGTGTAAGACACTTACTCTGGAGCTTATAGGACTGAAGTTGCTCTGGGTGGGTCAGTGAGTCAGTGGTGAGTGAACTAAAGGCCTAGAACATTACTGTAGACTTTATAAACACTGCACACTTAGGCTACATCAAATTTTTAAAAATTTCTTTCTTCAATAATAAGTTAATCTTAGCTTACTATAACTTTTTACTTTTAAACTTTTTAATTTTTTTAAACTTTTGAACTCTTGTAATTTTTTAAACTTTTGAACTCTTGTAAAATACAAAAGCAATTTCTTTATATGCTTATTCTATAAGCTTTTTCTTATTTTAAATTAAATTTTTTTTTTTTTTAACTTTTAGGCTTGTTAAAAACCAAACCACACACGTATTATCCTAGGCCTACACTGGGTTAGGATAATGAATGTCACTGTCTTCTACCTCTACATCATGTCTCACTGGAAGGTCTGCAGGTCGAATAATATGCATGGAGCTGTGATCTCCTATGATAGCTATGCCTTCTTCTGGAATTCCTTCTGGAAGTCTTGACTGAAGCTGTTTTAAAATTACCTTTAAAGAATAAGTAGAAGGCGTACACTCTAGATTAACCATAAAATGTTTAGTTTAGCCAATACTAGGCTGTAGGAAATTTTCAGCTCCATTGCGATCTATAGGACTGCCATTGTATACGCAGTTCATGGTTGGCAGGAATGTCGTTCTGTGGCACATGACTATTTGTGGGCTATAGATATGGAAGGAGAAATGGAGTGATATTAAGAAGCAGTTTTCTGGCAAATTTTGCCAGAAAGGAATTAGAGGACAAAAGAGAAGAAGAGGCCATGTTAGAGTTACATGTGAATCATCTGTCTCTTGTAGTTATTTATTATTCTGTTTATTAGCTAGTTAATCACTGTAACGATTTTGACAACACATGAAACAAATGAACACACAAAGAACGTGCTGTCCTCTCTCTTTAGAAAAAGAAATGGTGCCAGTAGTCTTTCAGGCAATTCCTTGAAAGTGAATAACTAGACGTCATTGTCTTTCAAAGCCAAATATGTCCACCATGCTAAATAAAACACCAAAGGAAATTTGCAGGAACCCTATAACTGAGATTGTCAGTTAATATGCCCTCATTACTAAAAACGCATTTTTAACAAATGAGGAAAACATTCATTCATCCTTTGTTTATAGGGACCAACTGGAGGCAGAAATTGGAGAGCTATTTGTTTGAGGAAGTCATAAGTTCATGTCTTATTCACCTCTGTGTCCCAAGATTGAGCATGGTCCCTGGCATACAGTAGATGTTCAATAAGTGCCCATGGCATTGTTGACTGAAAGAAGAGAAGGTGCCATGGCTTTCTCAGGCTTCCAAGGGCACAGACACACAGGTCTGGAGCACTCTGCTATTCAAAGCCCTTTCACAGCGCTGTGGGGCATATTGGAGACAGAAAGTGATTGCATCATATTATATGCTTGGCATAATTACACCATAGGCTTTTGTCTCTCTTGGTGCCTGCCAGTCTCAAAACACATGTGATATCCTCTCTTTGCTTATGTCAAGCACTGGGGTTGCCCACTCATTATATTTGGGACTTGTGAACTCTATCTCTACATTCTGAGTCACTTAAGCCCAGAGTTCCACGCTTGGGAGAATCAGGATGGCTTTTGTCCAAAGAAGATGATGAACAATGGGCATTCAAATCCAGAAGGAAAAAGATAAAAGTAGCAGACAAGGACCAGCTGAGGCTGAATCAGATCCCAACATGGATAGTGCTGATAGAGATCGTTTCTCTGTTTTCTCTTAGCTTTAAAAAAATTATGAATAGAGCTGCTTTTTCTTAAATCTTAAAGTGGGAGTTTAACCTGTAAGATGCTACAGACTCTCCCTTCTAAATTTCTCTCCCATATTTACTTTATTCCTTTGCCACCATCCTCATTCAAGCCACCGTCTCTCTTTCCTGGATGATAAATGCTTTCCAAAGTAGCCCCACCCCCATCCCTGCAGGACCCTTGCATTTTATTCAGAACACTGCTGCCAGAAAGGTCTTTTTAAAATGGAAAAATGGTCCAGAATCACCCCCTGCTTAAAGTTGTGTAATAGCTTCCTATTTCTCTTAAGAGAAAAATTGTTATTCTGCATTTCACTTCTAAGACTAGGCATGATCTCACCCTGCCTGTCTTGTTACTCTGCCTGTCTTGCCAACTGATTCGGAGTTCCTTCTACTTCTGCATCCAGCAATTACAGACACTGCCAATTGTCTCCCAATAGCCATTCTTCCTCGTGTGTGTGTTATTGGTTTTTTTTTTTTAAACAAGCTGAGTTTTTCCTGAGCCTGTGATGAACCATCCAAAAACTACACCACTTCCAGCCTTTCAGAGTTCTGACCAGTAAGACACAAGCAGAAGTGATGCGGAAAACTTCCATCTTGACCCTTAAAATGAGGGAGGCCTAACCTCCACTCCAACTCTTCTCCCTCCTGCTGGCTAGCATGCAGACCAAGCACATTTGACAAGGCAGGGGTCCACATGATAACCCACAGGCCAAACTCATCCTACTACCTGTTTATATAAATAAAGTTTTATTGGAATATAGCCATGTCCATTTCCTTAGGTACTGTCTGTGGTTGCATTCACAGTACAAGGTTAGAGTTGAGAAGTTGCGACAGACATCATCTGAACTACAGAGCCAAAAATATTTCCAATCTGCTCCTTTATGGAAAAATTTTCCAATGCCTGTCCTAGAGGATGCAGAGCAACACAATAGAAGGAGCCTTGGTTTACAGCGATATGGAGGTGGTCATATCAGCCAGAATAGCCCACCTGGGATGTTAAATCTAAAAAGTAAACCTATCTTGCTTAAGCCTCTGTATGTGGCCTTCTGCTGAAGAGTTCCTCAACCTTGGCATTACTGACATTGTGGGTCTGATAAACCTTTGTTTTAGGGAGCTGTTCTGTGCATTGTAGGATGATAAGCAGCGTGCTTGGCGTCCACCCATTAGGTGCCAATAGCATTCATCTTCTAGTTGTGACAACTAAAAAATGTCTCCAGACATTGCCAAGAGTCCCCTAGGGATCAAAGTCACCCTCCCTAGTTAAGAACTACTGTGTTAGAACAACCTAAACAACTCTGCCGGTTTTCTCACTTTCCTCAAGCATACCAGAACCTTTCCCCAATCACTCAATACTCACATGTGCTGTGTCCTTTGCAGAAATGCTTATACCCACTTCTCCCTTAGCTACCTCCTACTTAACTTCACATGTCACCTTCAATGTCACCTTTTCAGGGAAGCTCCAGTGATCCTCTGACTAAATAAATACTCTGATAGTTGCCTTAGTGTTCCTTTGTAACAATATTGTGATTACTGGTATATCATTCACCACTCATAGACACACATAAGGTCCCTTACTAAATGGTTGTTGACTGCTTACTGATATGGCATTGTAAATTTTAGGGGAAAGCAAGAGACCTCTAATTGCCCCTTGTGTTCCCTAAAACTGCAATTACGTTTGCACCAAGCCAACAGTTATGGTAGTGGAGGCAAACATGGGTTTACCATGGTCCTGAGTGAGGGCAGAGGAGTTCATATTTCTCATTAGAAAATGAGGGTGAGTTTTTTTCTTTGACGAAATTCGATAGCCCTTTATGCTAAAAACTCTCAATAAACTAGGTATCGATGGAACGTATCTCAAAATAATAAAAGCAATATATGACAAACCCATGGCCAATATCATACTGAATGGGCAAAAACTAGAAACAAGCCCTTTAAAAACTGGCACTAGACAAGGATGCCCTCTCTCACCACCCCTATTCAATATAGTATTGGAAGTTCTAGCCAGAGCAATTAGGCAAGAAAAAGAAATAAAGGGCATTCAATTAGGAAAAGAAGAAGTCAAATTGTTGCTATTTGCAGATGACATGATCATATATTTAGAAGACCCATAGTCTCAGCTCAAAACCTCCTTAAGCTGATAAGCAAATTCGGCAAAGTCTCAGAATACAAAATCGATATGCAGAAATCACAAGCATTCCTATACACCAACAACAGACAAACAGAGAGCCAAATCATGAGTGAACTCCCATTGACAATTGCTACAAAGACAATAAAATACCTGGGAATACAACTAACAAACGATGTAAAAGACCTCTTCAAGGAGAACTATAAAACACTGACCAAGGAAATAAGAGAGGACATAAACAGATGGAAAAACATTCCATGCTCATGGTTAGGAAGAATCAATATCATGAAAATGGCCATACTGCCCAAAGTAATTCATAGATTCAATGCTATCCTTATCAAGCTGCCACTGAAGTTCTTCACAGAATTGGAAAAAAATCACTTTAAACTTCAAATGGAACCAAAAGAGAGCCCACATAGCCAAGACAATCCTAAGCAAAAAGAACAAAGCTGGAGGCATAATGCTACCTGACTTCAAACTATACTATAAGGCGACAGTAATCAAAACAACATGGTACTGGTACCAAAACAGAGATATAGACCAATGGAACAGAATGGAGGCCTCAGAAGCAATGCCACACATATACAAATCTACAACCATCTGATGTTTGACAAACCTGACAAACACAAGTAATGGGGAAAGGATTCCCTGTTGAATAAATGGTGTTGGGAAAACTGGCTAGCCATATGCAGGAAGCTGAAACTTGGCCCCATCCTTACACCTTACTCAAAAACTAACCCCAGATGGATTAAAGATTTAAACATAAGAACTAACACCATAAAAACCCTAGAAGAAAACCTAGGCAACACCATTCAGGACATAGGTACAGGCAAGGACTTCATGACTAAAACACCAAAACCAAGGGCAAGAAAAGCCAAAATAGACAAATGGGATCTAATTAAACATAAGAGCTTCTGCACAGCAAAAGAAGCAATCATTACAGTGAACCAGCAACCAACAGAATGGGAAATAATTTTTGCAATCTACCCATCTGACAAAGGGCTAATATCCAGAATCTGCAAAGAACTAAAGCAGATTTACAACAAACAAACAAACAAACCCATTCAAAAGTGGGCAAAGGAGATGAACAGACAATTTTCAAAAGAAGACATTTATGCAGCCAACAAACATATTTAAAAAAGCTCATCATCACTGGTCATTAGAGAAATGCAAATCAAAACTACATTGATATACCATCTCATGCCATTTAGAAAGGCAATCATTAAAAAATCTGGAGACAACAGATGCTGGAGAGGATGTGGAGAAATAGGAACACTTTTACACTGTTGGTGGGAGTGTAAATTAATTCAACCATTATGGAAGACAGTGTGGCAATTCCTCAAGGATCTAGAAATAGAAATTCCATTTGACCCAGCAATCCCATTACTGGGTATATACCCAAAGGGTTATAAATCATTCTATTATAAAGATACATGCACACACATGTTCGTTGCAGCACTGCTTACAATAACAAAGACCTGGAACCAACCCAAATACCTGTCAATGATAGACTGGACCAAGAAAATGTGGCACATATACATCATGGAATACTATGTAGCCATAAAAAACAATGAGTTTGTGCCCTTTGTAGAGACATGGATGAATCTAGAAACCATAATTCTCAGCAAACTGACACAAGAACAGAAAACCAAACAGCACTTGTTTTCGCTTATAGGTGGGTGACGAACAATGAGAACACTTGGGCACAGGGAAGGGAACAACACTCACTGGGGTAAGTTGGGAAGGGTGGAGGGGAGGGGAGGGACAGCACGGGCCAGGGAGGATGGGGAGGGATAACACTGGGAGAAATGCCTGATGTAGGCAATGGGGGGAGGGGGGATGGAGACAGTAAACCACCATAGCATGTATGTACCTATGCAACAATCCTGCAGGATGCAGGATGTGCACATGTACCCCAGAGCCCAAAGTACAATTAAAAAAAGAAAGAAAGAAAGAAAAAAGTAAATGAGGGAGAAGCAGCCAGGGAGAAACAGAGTTTCTTACGTCCCAGAATTCCCATAAACCAAGGGACCTGCCTTCCCTTAGCAGGCCAGGACATCTGCTAAAATTGGTGCATTTCTGTATTTCAGAGCAACATATGGATTTATACTTTGCCTTTGGTTTTGAAATCATTTGCTTTTTAGCCCTGTGCTTTTCAGGCTAAGCTGTATGTGATATGAGTTATTAACCCTGTACTACCCTCTTCTAAGTAAAGTTGAAAATAATCCCTAGGATCACATTTTACATTCACATGCAGATAAATATGTGAGCCCTACATTCTCCAGTCCCTGCCATCCTCTGAGGTAAGACGCGAAACATTGCGACAGGTCTGTGTGCTTCCTTAGCACAGGGCCATAAGGAGAGACGTATGTGGTCTACTTAATACTTTAACTTACTTTCTTTTTCTCTTCAGTCAATTAGATTTTGTCTTCTCTCTCAACCTCTCTTGTCAGACTTCTGAGCCTACAGAGTGAAAACCTCTTCTTTCTCAAGATCCTAAGAATTCTGTAAGTGAACCCAGACACTGTAATAAAGGGACCCTCTTCACCCTCCCTTTCTAGGACATAAACTAGTTGTGCACATGTGTGTGCTAATGGTTGCAGGAGATATTTTACCAACATACCCAAAGCATGTATTTTGGAGTCAGATCTGGTTTTGAGACTTATTTCCACCAGTTATTACGATGTTAGGATGACTGTAAGAAATTACATGATCTCTCTGAGCCTTAGTTTACTTACCTTTTTAAATGGGGCTAACAATACTTACTTCAAGATAACATGTGAACTGAATGACACAGTGCCTTGCACATAGTAAGTGTTTTATGAAAATTAGTTATTTCTATACTCACTAATAGAAATTCACTGTGTCCTTCTGGGAATGCTGCGGCTGGTTACAGACATTCCTGAGATAACCAGCTGGGGGGTGGGGGAGATAGTGATTGTCCTCTGCTAACCAGACCATATGGGACTTTTATGACTTTACCTTGACCCATCCATTTGAGGTGGCCCCTGGCAGATATTTCAAGGGACAGAATATCTTTATCACCTTAATTCCAGGAGTACATAAGGCAAGCAGTACCTATGTACTGACACTAGCCCTTCCATAGATCTTCAATCTATGCATGTGTGCAAACATGGGCACACACGTGTAAGCTCATGCTTGCTTCTCAGAACCTTGGTATGCTACTCAAGAAATCTTTATCTTGTGATTTTTCTGTGAAAATCACTGTCCCATGCTCTGTCAACTTTGCAAGAAGCCTCTAAAGCTGCAGACATTTGCCCAGCTTCAGAGCCTTCCTTTCTCCTCCCCTACTTAGCTAGAATTGTCTGGAGTCATGGATAAAAGGTGTGCATAACAGCTGAAAGAGCCGTGGAATAAGAAGAGGGCATAGATAGATGGGGAAGCCACATCAGAGTGAAGGTGGGGCTGGGAAGACAGAAATAGGAGGAAAGTGTCAGAGAGTCCTAAGCTGTAAATTATCAAACAGCATAATTAAGCACTGGGGAATTTTGTCCATAGTTGGGTAATAACAATAGTAATAACTAGAATTTGCTGTGTACTTACTCTACGCCAAAAATTTAGCAAAGATGCAAATTACTTCATTTAGTCCTCAGAACAACCTTAGTGTGGTGGATACTGTTAATCTCATGTGAATGATGAGAAAGGTGAGGCCCATATTTACCCAAATTTTTGGGCAGACCTGCAAATAACCAAGCAGAATTTCAAACTCCCACATATTGCCAGATCTTGAACCCAGCATGGTATGTGGTGGGGTACAAAGTGTTCCATGTAACGGAAAGTCTGAAGATTTTTGTGGTGGAGGAGGCTAGTTCCACTTCAAAGCCATTTTCCCATCTGTGACATGGTGATATTGCTGTGAAATGGCTGCCCAGCCAGGAACAACATTTGTTTGACACTTTTGCATTGCAGTGTACCATAAAACTCACACTCACTAATGGAGTGTGACTGGAAATGATATGTGCTACTTCAGGACAAACATATTTATGAAGGAGGCATGCCTTCTCCATGTTCTTTTTCCCCTTCCACCATCTGAATTCACAGGACCAGAAACACTTAAAGGATGAACCGGGCACGGTGGCTCATGCCTATAATCCCAGCACTTTGGGAGGTTGAAGCAGGAAGATTGCTTGAGGCCTGGAGTTCAAGATTAGTCTGAGCAACATAGCAAGACTTGTCTCTACAAAAAATAAAAAATAAAAATAAAAATTTAAAACAACTAGCTGGGTATGGTGGTACATAACGGTGGTCTCAGGTACTCAGGAGGCTGATAAGAAAGGATCATGTAAGCATGGGGACTTGTGGCACAGCACTCTAGCCTGGGCAACAAAGATCCCAACTCAAAAAAAAAAAAAAAAAAAACCCAACAACAACATGTGAAAACCAGTATGGATCTTAAAATTAACATGCACATCTATACAAAAAAAAATTAAAAAAAAATTAGCTGGGGTGGAGTGTGCTGATAGGTCTCACTATGCAGAAAATGGAGGCAGGAGGATCCCTGGAGCCCAGGAGATCAAGGCTATAATTGTGCCACTGTACTCCAGCCTGGACAACAGACTCAGACCCTGTCTCTAAAAAAAAAAAAAAAATTGATGAGTGAACTTGGGGATGAAGCGAACCTTGGTCTCTGATTAACTGCACAGCATGGAGAAGAGTGAGGCTGATCAGCAACACTCCCTCAGGACACTTCCGTGAGTAAGAAATAAACTTTTATTGTGACTATGCCATCAAAATTTTTAGGTCTTATTGATTACAGTAGTTCAGACTACCCTAACTAATACAACTTCTTTCTTTGCCTTAAATATTCTCTTTTCTGGTCTAACTAGCAAAAAAGCAGTCCCCAGACAGCACGAGAAAATGGAAAATGAATCCAGTGTCTTCATGAAACAAACTTCTCCATAATCCTGAGACAACATTAACTCAAAGATGACTGGATAGACATGGCTATTATTTCAAACTATTTATGATTGTCCATCCCTTTAAATAAAGCAAAACAGCTTTTTGGCAGGGAAAATGTGAAAAAGACAGAAGACAATGCTTCTTCTCAAACTCTGAAAAGTGTTCTGATTATTCAGTTATTTCAGACTAATAACAGGAGAATGCTGTTTATTGTTATTTTTTTTAAATGGTGACTTTTCTCTTTTTTGGCCCAGACTTGATCCTTTTCCTCAGTAACATGTTATTTAGTTGAGTGTCTGGCTTCTGGGCCAGCTTGACTTTTATGAATTTTCCAGGTGGTCCGAAGACCAGAGAAAATAAGTGACATCTGCAAGGTTACAGTGAGCTGTCGAGCCTGCAGGTTCTCCTTCAGCTTGAGGCTTCCTTCTGCTCAGCCTTCTTGTAGCCCATGCCCACAAGCAAAAGAAAAAAAAAAAAACCCACATAGAACTGAGGTAGTTTTCTTGGAAAATGAGCATAAGAGCCTCTTTTAACCTTAACATTAATTTACCTATGGATCATTCCTAAACTGTTGCATTTTAAAAGTTTGGGAATTGATACTTGGCACACCAAATCCTGAAAGCGTAAAGACAACGAACCTTTGCTGAAGTTGATGCCTGTTTTGTATTCCCAGATAATTGGAAACAAAGCCTCTGCTTTCTGCTCTATACTTTGCACTGGGGTGGAGAAAGGAAAAGTGCATAGAGTTGAGGTGTAGACAGGGCACCCAGTTACAGCCCCCTGTGGCTCTGGCTTTATGCTTTTATATGATGAACAATGACTATAGCTGGTGCATATGCCTAATTACTCTGCAGTCTGGACCTGGGTTTGACTTAGTATTTTTGAATGGAGCATGTAAAGTACCACTGAGACTTTTTACCACAATCGTGCTTTCCAAGCTATCACTACACAGAAATGTTGGGTCAGACTCTATTTTTAAAATCTACAAATATTTAACCTAACTCAACACTGTTTCCTGCAGAGCTTAAAAATGAGTCTGTAAGCTTTGTGTATTAAACGTACTTGTTGTCATACTCACAGTCAAAGTTTTCTTCTTTGGGTCCAGGCCCTAGAACCTGATAGAATTGTCAGCCATTGGCCTTGGGGCAAGAAGAGGTATACAGGTGGCTCTTAGATATCAGTCACACCACAGTGTCACTCTGGTTTAAAATCCTGAGATCAGCCACTTCCATAAGCAGCTACTCTCACTTCTTCTGCCTTCCCCTATATCTGTCCACTTGTATTCTCAATTTTTAGGGAACAAGAAGTTAACCTGTTTATTTTGACTTTGTAATTTTGGGGTTATCCTGCAACAGCCCCAGTCCCATCCCCACTAACAGCTGTCTTTAGTATTTGACACACAATAACCGCCCACAAAGGTAAGACAATTTTTATGTTGGTCGTCTGATGGGAAAAATGGAAATTTCAGATGCCGAAATGTAGTCAGCATAGTTAGAAAGAGCAGTGATCTCTATGCATGGCTGTTGCTTTTCCTTGCCTAGCATTGACATACTCTTCTTCTGGAAGTGATACCCTGATTTTTTTTTGAGGTATCATGGGTCCCCTGTTTTCAGGTCAAGTCATTGTCCATATCTCTTGGATCTGAGGATGGGCATGGGTCCCAGGCGTGGTCAATCAGCACATTCTGAATGCAGTGATCTGTATAAGGCTGGATACATGATCCAAGACCGTACAATCAGAAGAAATCCATGAATTTTTCAGGAGTTCTTGGAATAAAGAAGCTCTCTTTAGTGCTACATTTGATTATAGAAGAATGTAAGTTTGCCCTGTTGGGTACCACGCAGTGAGAGCTAG
The DNA here is from genome assembly GCF_009761245.1 of Sapajus apella. NCBI lineage: Eukaryota > Metazoa > Chordata > Mammalia > Primates > Cebidae > Sapajus > Sapajus apella. The sequence continues at coordinate 24,686,568 of NW_022436963.1, forward strand.
CATGGAATGAGGGTAACACAGAGGAAAAGGGAGCCAAGAAATGACAAGTGACTAAGTCCTGGTGACATGTATGATCTCCTGAATCTATCTGTGCCTGAAGGCATATGGACTCTTGGTCTTATACTGTTTGAACAGTCATTACTTTTTTTGCCTTAATATAATTTGAATGGGGTTTCTGTCATGAGTGACCAAAAGAGTTGCTTAAAATAAGGCCTGTGTAACTCTATTCAGTGGTTTCCAACATGTGGGGCATGGAGAGACTTAGAACAGTTCGGGTTCACTAGGCTCCTTTCTTTAGTTTCTCTATATTGCCTCATTCATTTATATGACTTTAAATACCTTTTGTGCTTTGATGACTCGAAAGTTTGCATGTGCTTTCCAGATCTTTCCTCAGTGCTTCAGTCAAAATTATTTCCTGATGTGTTCATCAGGTATATTAGTCAGGATTCTCCAGAGAAACAGAACCAAGGGAGATCTCTCTTTCTGTATATAGATGCATAAAATGGGATTTATTATGGGAATTGACTCATGCAATTATGGAGGCCAAGAAGTCCCAGGATATGCCATCTGCAAGTGGAGACCCAGGGAAGTCAGTGGCATAACTCTTGGTCTGAGGCCAAAAGCCTGAATACTGGGGGCCACTACAGTATGTCTCAGAATCTGAAGGCTTGAGAACTTGGGGCTCTGATGCTCAAGGGCAGGAGAAGATGTTGCCTCAGGTCCAGAAGAAAGAGAAAATTTGTCCTTCCTCTGCCTTTGTGTTCTCTCTGGTCCCTTGATGGATTAATTGGATGATGCTGGCCTACTTTGATCAGGATAGATCTGTTTTACTTGGCCTACTGATTCAAATGCTCACCTCTTCCAGGCCCACCTCACAGATACACCCAGAAATAGTGTTTACCAGCTATCTCGGCATCCCTTAGCCCAGCCAAGTTGGCACCTAAAATTAACTATCACAGAAGGATACTCAGAAACATCTTCAATGTTACATTTTCAGAACTTAACTCTTGATTTCTCCCCCACAGACATTTTCTTTCCTTGCTCTCATGTAAGAGCCATTGCTGTCTATTATTCAACTGTTCAAGCCAGAAACTGGAGACAGCTTTGACAGCTCCCTCTCCTTCACCTCCAGCATTCAAGACATTCAGAGCATCTTGTCTGTTCTATCTCAGGAATGCATCTCAACTTCACAGACTTCCCTACTGCCTTCTGCCTTCACCCTAGTTGAAGGATTGCCAACAGTCTCCAGGATTACTAGAGTAGTCTACATCTATTTTCTAATCCATTTACTTCCAACCCATTTTCTACATTACAGCCATTATAACACTTTGCTTTGCATTGGACATAGAATTATCTCCTCATGGTGATCTAAAACGTTCTTCATGCTCTGACTTTATTGGCATCTCTATTGTGATTTTGTACCAACTCCTTTATGTATATCCACTTCCCTGAGGTTTTTCTTGGTTTCTAGTATATATGCGAGCCACTCGAAGGTAAGTTTCTGGTGTGCTACCTCTACTTAACGTGCTTGTCCCTCTTTTCCAGTTCTTCACATGATTCTCACCTTCCTGACTTTCAGTTCCCAGTTTACAGAGACCAACCCTAGGCACAGGTTATTCTTCATCTCAACACCTCATTTATTTCCTTTGCACACTTCCACATTTTACACTCCTTACTTATTGGTTTACTTATTTACTGTTTGTCTCACCACTCAACCAAACTCCATGAGGGCACATGGTGAGCATCTGATAAGTAGAACTGAATGAAAAGGAGATCTTTGAATCCATGTGCAGACAAGGCATTTTCCACAGACAGAATAAATAACATGTGTTGCACACACATGGGCTCTTTGTCAAATGTTTGCAGATGCTGTTGGGTGTACCAAAGCACAGGTTCATTTACGATGTTAATGAGTAAATATTGGCTTTTCATCTTTAGGTATTTTCTTAATCCAGGTTTTGTTTTGCTTTTTTAAATGAGATTTCCCCCAGTTCCACCTCCTGACCACTAGACCCTGGTAATTTGTATGAGCTGTTTCTCAAGTTCTATTCCCATTTCTTTTAATGGTCAAAACTTGGTCCTCCTTAAGCCTTTCAAATTAAGACAGTCTCATTTTGAGTTTGTCAAAAATAAAAGAGATGTGTCCCCAGGAAATAAAAAGATATCAATTTAGTGAAAAGATATAACAGACAATAAAGCTGAGTGGAAGCTACAGATTGTTTTAGCACTAACTCCACTAATTACACCACTCCTCACCGCCTTTGGTGGTTTGTGTGCCTCATTCAAAGATGAGCAGTAAGAAAAGAATCAACATGTAATATAAACATAAAAAGCGGAAAATAAGAAAAATAATTGTGATGGTTAATACTGAGTGTCAACTTGATTGAGGTGTGCAAAGTATTGATCCTGGGTGTGTATGTAAGGGTGTTGTCAAAGGAGATTAACATATGAGTCAGTGGGCTGGGAAAGGCAGATCCACCCTTAATCTGAGTGGGCACCATCTAATCAGCTCCTAAAGCAGGCAGAAAAACATGAAACCATCTAATCAGCTCATAAAACAGAGAGAAAAATGTGAAAAGACTAATCTGGCCTAGGCTCCCAGTCTACATTATTCTTTCATGCTGGATGCTTCCTGCCCTCGAACACTGGACTCCAAATTCTTCAGTTTTGGGACTCAGACTGTCTCTCCTTGCTGCTCAGCTTGTAGACAGCCTATTGTGGGACCTTGTGATTGTGTGAGTTATTATTTAATGAACTCCCCTTTATATATATCTATCCTAATAGTTCTGTCCATCTAGAGAACCCTAATACAACAATATAAGCAGAAATAACTAAACATGTTATCTCTCTGTCTCTCATTCTCTCTATATATGAAAACCAAGAAGAAATACAGAAAATATGACAGAAACAATCTCGAAGGAATTACATACAACATAGTGTCATTAAGAAACAAAGATTCAAAAAAGAGACTATAAGACAACAGAGGGAGATAAAAAGTAATTTGGCATATTTGGGGAAACAAATGAGAAAGAAAAAAGCAGTACATAGTGAAAATCCATATTAAGTGGAACAAAAAAGACATTATAACTCCAAGCTAGTGCAAGTCTTGAAGAAATTATGCAAAATGAAATGTGCATAATAAAGAAATAGAAATCGTTGTAGAAAAGTCAATAGATATAGAATAAAGACAAAGGAGATTCCACATACACATAACTGGGTTACTGAAGTGGAGTAACAACAAATGCAGTGGAATATATTTAAAGATAAAGTAGAAGAAACTTTCTTAAAATACACACTTTAATTTGGAGACCAAAGGTCACATCAGTTTCTTAGAAAAATAACACATTGCAATGAACAAAAGATATATTCTGGGACAGTTTAACATTATTTAGACTTTTGTTTGTTTGTTTGTTTGTTGTTTTGGGGACAGGTATTGCACTGCTGTCCAGGCTGCAGTGCAGTAACACAGTCATAATTCACTGCAACATCAGATTCCTGGGCTCAAGTGATCCTCCCACTTCAGCCTCTGGAGTGGTAAACCACAGGTGTGCACCACCATGCCTGGCTAATTTTTAAAAAGTTTTTGTAGAGACAGGATCCTCCTGTGTTGCTTAGGCTGGTCCCAAATTCCTGGGTTTGAGTGATCCTCCTGCTTTGGCCTCCAAAAGTGCTGGGATTAAGGCAGAGCCACCACACCTGGCCTATTTGATGTTTTTTTAAAACAAGAAGAATGGGGCATTCGGGGCAGAAAATCAAATAACGTGCAAGTTGGCAAGATGTTTCCATTGGGATGCTTTTGGCTGTAAGGAACAGAAAGGCTTACTCAAATTGGCTTGCAGTCTTGCTACTCCAAGTGTGATCCTTTAGCAGCAGCCTTGGCCTTACCTGAGCGCTTGTTAGAAAAGCAGAATCTAGCAGTGAGTCTGTCTCCTTCCCAAAGGCTCCAGTGGGGTCAGCCAGGAGCTGAACTTGGCCTTCTGCCTTGTGGGCTCATCCTTACTTGCCAGTCACAGAGGCATCGTTAACACTCAGACATGCCACCACTGGGACCGCCTCAGCCCTCAGAACCCGCCTGCTCCACCAACCCCTGCAGGTGGGTCTTGGAAGAGCCAGGGCTAAAGGCTTCAGGAACTCCAAACGGAACACCCGTCTTGCCCTTGAACAGCTATGCCAGGTTCGCCATGTTCCCTGGCTCCCCTCCAAACATCTCCCTTGCTCGGAAGGCATCTCCCACCTTGATTGGGACCATGGCTACAGTGGCTCTCCTGAAACTGTGGACCTGGCCAGGCATCCACCGTCCTTCATGTAGCTTTGTTGGTGCCACTGCTGCTGCCACAGACTGAATGACAGTCCCACCAGCAGGGGAGATGGCTGAAGAGGTTCTCCATAACGATAGAGGATGACGTAGTGAAGGCTCTGAATGTGGAAGCAGATGGCACAGGCCTCACCGGCAGCCTGGCACTCAACATCATCTCACAGCTCAGGCCCCAGGTCCAGCTACACTCCTTCTACCCTTTCCTACCTCATCTGCCTAGCCCTGGGAAGAGGGCTCCTGGGACCCCCTAAATGGAACCTTGGCCAAATTTCTGCAATAAATACTTGTGGTTCAAAAAGAAGAAGAAAGAGAGAGAGAGAGAGAGAGAGAGAGAGAAAGAAAGGATGGGGGAGGGGAGAAATACGGAATCTGAGGCCTTATCTTAGATCTATTGAATCAAAATCTGCATTTTTACAAGAATCTTGTCAAATCCCTGGTGATTCAGATGCACATTAAAGTGTGAGAAATGCTGGCTTAAATGATAGAGGGTTTATTTTTAAACGTTGTTCTCAACCTTAGCTGCACATTAGACTCTCCTGGTAGCTTCGAAGAATTTTGCCACTGAGGCTGCACCCCTTATTGATTAAATGAGAAACTCTGAGATTCAGGCTACATTTCATTTTTATTTTTTAGCAGTTCAGACAATTCCAGTGTGAAGCTATAGTTGAGAACTTCTGCATTAAAAGTCTAGAAGTAAGTGGGATCTCAGGGTTGGCTGAGTCACAGCTCGATAGCATTGTAATGAGTCCATACTCTTTCCATCTTTCTGCTTTGCCATCTTCAGGACTGGATTTAATTTATAATATACCTTCCTTCTTTCGCCTTCGTTTCCATCCCTCCCACCTCCTGCTTCTTTCATTTACTTTGTTTTTCCTGCCTCTCTGCTTTCCTGCCTTCCTTTTCTTCTTATGCACAAAGAAATATTGAACAAAATTGTCATATAGTATTAAAAAATGTTATTTCTGGGTATTCTGAGCACTTTTGGGGAGGTATAATGTTATAATTTTATATAACCATATTACTTTTTTTTTTTTTTTTGAGACAGTCTTGTTCCGTCGCCAGGTGCCAGGATGGAGTGCAGTGGCACGATCTTGGCTCACTGCAACCTCCACCTCCCGGGTTCAAGCAATTCTCCTGCCTCAGCCTCCCGAGTAGCTGGGATTACAGGCGCGTGCCACCACGCCCAGCTAATTTTTGTATTTTTAGTAGAGACGGGGTTTCACTATGTTGGCCAGGATGGTCTCGATCTCTTGACCTTGTGATCCACCCACCTCGGCCTCCCAAAGTGCTAGGATTACAGGTGTGAGCCACCGCGCCCAGCCCATATTACTTTTTACATATCTCAAAATTATTACTTTTTAAAAATGTAGGCTGCGTCCCCATAACGAAAAATATTGAGAACCACTCTCTTAGTCCAACACCCTCATCTTACAGGTGAAGAAACTGAGGCCCTAGAGTGTATCATTAAGTCCAGCACTGAGGGAAGGGAAGAGGGTAAAGAGTCCTTGTACAGCTTTATGTGGTCCAGAGCCACCAACAATAGCCACTGTGTAGCTGCGTCTCCTGCACCTTCACCAAGTGATTCCTGCATAAAATTCTTCTAAGCATTGAGAGTCCACTGAGAATAGGAGTGGGAGGAACTAGAGCAGGATTCAGCCAAATAATTGGGGTGCTAGCGGCGCAGCGATCACCGAGAAGAAAAAGAGAGACTTCCTATTAAGGGCATCTTCAATTTGTAACAGTTATCAAGACAAAAACCATGTAACTGAACTCACAAGTGACAGAGAGGACATTTGCTTTCCAGACCATGCAAAGGTGTGTAAGTGTGGTTACCTCTCTAAGAGGTGACATTGGAGTAGAGACTTGAATGAGGGTAAGAAGTGAAATTTAAGATACAGCTCAGCCAAATTATACCAAAGGGCTCAGAGTTTTTACTTGTTGATTTGTTTGTTTGTATATTTTCATGGTGGAAAGGAATGCAAGCTTCTCTTTTAGAGAATGAACAGAATCACTTCTTATATTCACAGTTTACATCACTGATTTTGTGCTTTTTCAACATTATTTTTTTATGTTTCAAATAATTGCAATTGTTTTTTCTATGGAGTTGGGAACATGTGAATGGCCCCATGAACTACTCTGACAGTATATTTTTAGTCGCCCCGAATATATTGTTATTATCTAAAACTACACCGCCCAAAACGGTGGCCAGAAACCACATTTGGCTATTAAGCACTCAAAATGTGTCTAGTCTGAAATTAGATATGTTGTCAAATGTAAAATACACTCTGTAGTTTGAAGACTTAGTGTGAAAAAAGAATAAAGTATCTCATCAATAATTTCTTTTATATTGATTACATATAAAAATCATCTTTAAAATATACTAGGTTAAAGAAAATATACTATTAAAATGAATTTTATCTATTTTTGCTTTTTAAGAAATGACTACCAGAAAAATGTATCTTATATATGTGGCTTGCATTATATCTCTATTGAACAGTGCAGTGCTTTCCAAAGCTCAGGTCACTTTCCAATGGCAAATAGGCAACAACCAGTATTTTAGAAGGTGTGAGAGTTACTGTTCACCCTTCAGGGCCTAATTTGTTACCACAGTGATTGAGGTAAAGGCAGGAGCACTGCTAACAGTAATAATATGAATGCTCATTAGTGTGAACTATTACTACTGCAACCACTCTAATGCTACAATTTTTGCTCCTATTACAGCCACTACTAAAACCAAAACTCTCATTTTCAGAGTTCCAGATGTTGAGGCAAGCTCTTACTTACAAACATTATTTCTGATCCTTTGCAAGCAGACTAGGAATGTGTTATGGTCTAGATGTTCATGTTTCTACCCAAGTTCCTATGTTGTAATCCTAATCCCCAAAGTGATGGTACTAGGAGGTGGGGCCTTTGGGAGTGAGTTGATTATGAAGATGGAGCCCTCATGAATGGAATTAGTGCCCTTATAAAAGAGACCTTGGAGAGCTAGCTAGTTCCTTCCATCATGTGGGAATTCAGGAGAAGTTGCCATTTATGAACTAGAAAGTGGGCTTTCACCAGACACTGAATCTACCAGCGTCTTGATTTTGCACTTTCCAGTCTCCAGAATTGTGAGAAATAAATCTTTGTTGTTGATAAGCTGCACAGTCAATGGTATTTTGCTATTGCTGCCTGAAGAGATTAAGACAATATGCATTTGTTTTTCTCACCATTAACAAAGGAAGAAACAGAGGATCAGAGAGACAAGTTACTTGCTGTAGATCACACGGGAACTAAATGACAAAACAGGAAATCAAACCCAGGTCTGCATTCTCTGCTCTTCTCACTCACTGCAGTCTCTGACATTTGGCTTTGGGCCATCCACAAGCCTCCCATTGTTGAGAAGGGTTCGTCAAGGGGCAGTCTAATAAGCTAGCGGTGCTGAACATGAACTAATAAATGTATTTATTCTCTCAGTTAACAGCAGATGTGGAGCCAAAGGAAACCAACTGAGCTTCTCCAGAGGATCCTTAAAGAAGAGGACAAATGCCAGATATTTCAGTCAAAGGGCCAGGCCCATGGAGTGGTAGATATTTTTTATCTAAGCAACTATAGGTGACCCTGAAATTCTATGAAGTCATCATCTGCTCTGCTTACAAAGAAATTTGATTCTGTAACCAACAGTAAACCCAAATGTTGTAATTCTACCTTTCTAGGTGAATGGGGGGCATATGAATCCCTTTCCTTGAGCACATTTTCTCCAAAGTTTTGCCTCACTAAATCCTGTTTCTCCGTTAGTTCTAAATTTAAATGTTAACTCCTCAGAGAAGCCTTTTAATTCCTTTATCTAAAGATAAGCCCATGTGAGTTTCTTTTTCTCAGTTCCTTGCATATTTCATAGCAATTATTGCCACCATAATTGGTTTCTTTTTCCTTGTAAATTCTCCTGCTGTAAGTTAAGCTCCATGAGAGCTGGCTGTCATATCTGTATCCTTTAGCTTACTGCCTGAAATGTAGTAGGTGCTCAGTAAACATTTGTGGCATGAATATATGATCCTAACATATTTCTTTTCCTTTGACTTAAAAGAGTGACTACTAAGAAAATATCCTATCACAGTGTAATATTAAATAACGGTCACAGATGCATTAAAAATAACTTGATGACTTTTTACCCCAGTGCTACTACCATAGGTGCAGGGGCACCTAGCTCTGCTACTTCCTGTCAGTGTGACCTTGGGAAAATCATTCATCCTCTTTGAACCTCAGTTTTGTCACCTGTATGATGAAAGTAATAACATCAGTTAAAAAGATTATCTAGATAATGTTCTTGAAGCATTTGCTGAATATTTTAGAGTTATGCAAAGTAATGAGTTCTAATTTCAAAATACTGCATATCAAAAGGCAGAACTTGAAGATGCTCTTGTAACCCTGTGCTTAGATTGGTCCCCAGAAGCAGAGTCTTACATAAGGATTTCTGTGAAAGCAATTTATTAGGAAGTATTCCTGGGAAAAACAGTGGCGGAGTGGGGGTGTGAAACTAGAAGGAGGTCAAACGTGGATGCCGTATGATGTACCATATCCTCCCAGAGGTAACTTAAGCCTATGTGGGGAGTTCTGGACACATCATGGTTCACACCTCAATGTTTTCTCAGTCAGGGGTGAGGGAGTGGGAGTATTTATAGCCCCACACCCATCCGTCATTGGCTAAGGGCTGCCCCAAGAACGAGTGTGCGTAAATTCCTAGGTACTTCTACTTCTGCTCTTCTGCAGGTAGGCAAAGCCCTCTCAAGTAGCCCAAAGGCACCTGCTGACAGCTACAGGTGCTGGTTGTTGGGTGTGATCATTTTCTAAGAACTAGTGTGTACAAAAATGGTAAAGGGATTAAGAGGAGCGGAAACATGAACAGAGCACACACCAAGAAATTCTTGTCTCAATAATAGACTCTTGTACTTGGCAGTAGAGTTCACCATTATGAGTTAAGATTGGATTTGAGTGCACTACTACCTTGAATTTATGCAGCATTTCTCTTTTCTCTTTGAAGTGCTTCTATATATAACTCATGCATAAGGATAGCTGAGAACAGGCTTGGTTGGATCACGTGCGAACCATAAAAAAGCAAATTTTCAAGGGCAGTAGGTTAAATAAAGGAAAGAGGTTCACTGGTTTTACAACCACGAGTGGTTTCTATTTTTCAATAAGTCAAACCCCTTAGAAGACATGGCTGAATGGGCAAAAAACCCTCTCGGGGAAATTCATGCTTTTATAGTTTGATTTTTTTTGGGGTAAAGAGGAAAATGCAAGCCATGGTTCAAAACTATCCATTTCATCGTGACCCTGAAAAAGTATGCAGTGTTTTGTGATGGAGAGGACATTTTAGAAAACATACTTTAAAAGTGCTTTTGGATTTTAAGTGTTGCTTTCCACAGTCAACCCTAGCTGGAAACATACAGGCTTCTTTGCAACAGTGGTATGGTTTGTCTCTTTTTCTTTCCATCCACCAGAATGCTCCAACTTTAGTGACTGTCGATAGCTGACTCTTAGGGATGCTACTCTTAGCCTATGAAGTAAAAGTAGATTTTACATGCTTAAATAGTTGAAAAGAAGCCAAAAGAATTGTAGTCTGTGTCCTGTGAAAATTATATGAGACTCAAATCTCAGTGTCAATATATGAGGTTTTATTGGAGCAGAGCCATATCCGTTTATGTTCTGTCTATGGCTACTTCTGTACTGTAACAGCACAATGGCATGACTGGGACAGATACCTAACACCCACAAAGCCAAAAGTTTTACAATTTAGCCCTTTGCAGAAACAGTTTCCTGATACGACCCAGGGTAACTCATTTCCCTGAGCCTCACTTTCTTCATCTTCATGAAATGAGATAATAATGGTACCTACCTTCTGGGCAGACAGCTTAGGAGACAATGTAATACATGGGCAACAGCACCAATTTTGAAGCCAGATGATCAAGATTTAAATTCTCTCTATAATCCCATCACTTTGGGAGGCCATGGGCAGGTAGATCACTTGAGGTCAGGAGTTCAAGACCAGCCTAGCCAACATGGTGAAACTCTGTCTCTACCAAAAATACAAAAATTTGCCAGGCATGGTGGCTCACACCTGTGGTCCCAGCTACTCAGGAGGCTGAAGCAGGAGAATTGCTGGAACCCGGGAGGTGGAGGCTGCAGTGAGTCTGGATGGCACCACTGCACTCCAGTCTGGGTGACAGAGCAAGACTCTGTCTCAAAAAAAAAAAAAAAAAAGATTCAAATCCTATCCCCGTCACTTACTAACTGGGTAACTTCGGCACATAACAATTTCTCTGTGCCTCAGTTGCTGCTTCTGTAAAATGGGGATAATGAGAGCCTCTGCCTCATAGCCTCAGAGTCCTGAGTTTATTATATGTGACTCACTTGGAACAGTAACTAGCATGTATTCAATACTATGTGTTAACTATGTAAGTATTGCTACATTCACTGGGTTGTGGTGAGGAAACACATTCATGTTTATTGAAAAGAAAAAAGGTGAAATTATGGTTTTTGTTCATAATGCCCTGGTAGCTGCTCATTTCATAGTAAAGACCCTCATCATGGCATGGGAAGAACAAGGACTCTAAAGTTAGACTGCCTGTATGCTAATCCTGGCTTCCTCCGTCACTAGCCCTGTGATGGTGAGCATGTTACTTAACCTCTCTGGGCCTCAGTTTCATCATCTGCAAAATGTGTGTAATACGTAATACTACTAGCAACCGTCTCCTCGGGTTGTTGTGAGGATTACTTGAATCTGAATGTATGTAGAGGAGGTGGAACCATGCCTAGCACAGACTAGGTGAATGTTCCTTGCTGTTACATAGTTCTGAATGCCATTAAAATAAATATGAAAAATGTTTATCCCATGGCCACCTAAAAATCACCTCTTATATCACTAATGATGTGTGTACCATTATTTGGGGAACACTGACCTGGGGGAGGGTGTGCTGACAGATGGATGGCAGAAGTGTTTAGAGGAGAAGAAGAATTTTGTTTGTTTGTTTGTTTCTGAGACAGAGTCTTGCTCTGTCGCCCAGCTGTACTGCAGTGGTGCCATCCCAGCTCACTGCAACCTCCGCCTCCTGGATTTAAGCCATTCTCCTGCCTCGGCCTCCTGAGTAGCTGGGACCACAGGTGTGTGCCACCATGCCTGGCTAATTTTTATATTTTTTAGTAGAGACAGGGTTTCATCATGTTGCCCAGGCTGGTCCTGAGCTCTTGACCTCAGGTGATCCACCTGCCTTGGCCTCCCAAAGTGCTGAGATTATAGGCATGAGCCACTGCTCCCGCTGAGAAGGGGAATGTTAATTAATAGTGTTCACAGGCATCTATCTTTTCTCTGCTCTTTCAGTGTTCAAGATCTACCCCCAAAATATCTAAGGATGGTAGAAACCATATACATGAGCGTTGGTTACCTGCCTTTAAACTTTGGCCATATAATATATCCCAACTGATTCCAGTTATGACCCACAGTCTCTGATCATGTCTTTCCTGGTTATTCAATGTCAACTACAAGCCACATCTGCTCCCATTTCTCAGCTACTGTCAATGTTGCTTCAACCTCTATTTGGGGGAACTGGCTCAGCTTCTGCTCTCTCTCAGACACAGTACTGGCCCTAGACTCAGAAGGAGTAGTCCTCTGACATTTTGACTACATAACCTCTGAATATTCTACACTGGGGGCTTCCAAGATGAGAGTAAAGGAAGGCCCAATAGCTAAAAGGGTAAATGCCCATGCCTCTGCCCTCTCCTTGTCCCTGCAATGAGAGCAAGGGTTCTTGAGCCATCAGGTGCTGAATCTTGGTGAAGAAACAAAGGCACGGTATCAGAGATGATTTGCTGCAGCACTGAGAGCCCAGGGGCATGAAGGGAGCCATCAATGTCAATGGCTTCAGTGGTAGTGACAATGGCCCTGAGAGCACTCTACATGAATCATTCCTGTGGCTAAACTTGGAATCGAACGCCTTCTCCTGGTTTCTGCCTGAGCTGTGAGTGTCTCCGCTTTCTTTGAGTCTAAGAGCTATCGGATTTCCTTCCAATAAATTTCTTCTGAGTAAGCTAACCAGAGATGTTTCTATTGTTTGTGACCAAGAACTTCGACTAGTGCACGAGGGTTGTGGAAGTGGATCATAATTGGTGATCTACTCCATTTACACCCATGGTGGGTCTCCCATCATTGAACCAGAATCTATACTGTAAGGTTACCCAGAGTACAGTCTATGACCTACATTTCTACCCTAGCAATCTTATTTTTAGTATCATTAAGTTGCCACATTAATAATTTTCTGCTATTTGCCATACTTTTCTTGCAGTCCTCATTTCTTTTTGACCACAAAACATTCATTTGGTTTACAATATTTAAAAATGCTGGATGCTTGGGATTAAACCAACAAAAGGGGGAAAACTGTCATTAAAATAGAAGTAAAACTTCTTCAGATGAAGCCAAGTGACATTAACTGGCAAAGAAGCCTGTCCAATTTTCTTGATTGAATTTTCAGTGATTTGGTAACATTGTGTCATCTATTCCATGGGTGGTTTTTAACTTTTTCATTTTCATTGTTGTCTTGGATTTCTAAAAATTGCATGCAAAAAGCAGATCAGTTTTAGGCCGATGGGGGTGATATTTCGAGAAGAAACGAGGACGCACTCTTGACTCATGAAATATCAAAGCAACATTAGCAAAATGTAAAACACACAAATCAGCTTCTTCACACAAAGTAGTCACTACTATTCATATAATTCCCCAAAATAGAAGCAAGTGCTTTCCAGTGTCATCTAACAACTTAATAGATTGCTTTCTTTCTAGTGGTTTCTCTTGTTGAATATATTTATCACCTAATTTATGATCCTTTCAACATAGATATTCACTTAGCAAATATTTATTATGAACCCACCTTCTTCCAGGCACATTAAAGATATAAGGAGCACATATCTTTTTTTTGTACCTTTGTTTTTTTCAGATTGGGAGCTCACCAAGAACAAATTTATAGTCCATGTTTTACTTATAGATCTTTGCACAACCAGGGCACATCCCTGTGCCTGGTATATAGTGATGTTCAATAAAAGTTGAATAAATGACTAATTTTATTCTCAGGGAATTCATGAAATAGTGGCATAGGCAAATATGCATAATATAAATGTGTCACCATGGAATAGGTGCTATTAATGGAGACAATGTAAACTAGGTGGGCCCCCAAGAGTTGAAGGATACTAGTCTATTTAGGGAGGTGAGGACGAACACTTTATTATTTTTTGCTTTCTCCATGTAATGTAATGAAATCTCCCTGCCCCTTTCAAATCCCCCCTCTTAAGTATCTTTATGAAAATGGGGGTTGCTCACCATGCTGACCCCTCTGTGGTCTCTCTTCTCTTGGTGTAGCCTCTGGTTTTGTCTTTTGGCACTGCCAGCTACTTTCACTGCCTCTGTCCTGGACTGGACCACTTTTCCTTTTTTTCCCTAACGCACTTTAAGCAGAAATGTGGAGAGTAGTAGCCTTTTACTGAACTTTTGGGTAATCACAGACCATAGCCAGCTATGATTCCAGATCCGGTGTTTGACATCCTCTGTCCCCACAGTTCCCACAATTAAATTTCTCCCTGATAATACCTGTCCTCCCCCACCCTCAGTAGGCAGCTGCTCACAAATCCTGAATTATTTCTTCATGCCCACCAGATGAACTCTTCTTTTCCTACTTCCACTTCATGTCTGGACTTTTGTGCATCCCCAAATTCCTGTGGTGTTCTGCTACACGACAGACCGTCAACACTCGGTGTCTTGCCTTAGCACAACAAAGAGCTGGAGGGAACTTCACACTTTGAGATCATACCCTTTCGCTGGAATCTCTTCTCCATGGACCAGAACAAAGAGGACTAGGGCAAGGGTGAAGAAATGTCTTCCCTGTTACACATCTTAGCATAGTGTTAGACATGGACAGGCAGTCAAAGGTATTTAAAAACAGCTTGAATGGAATGCAAAGGAGGCAGAAGGGTGGATGGTTCACCAGGGAATTTCCTAAGGGGAGTCAAGCAGAGATGGATACAGGCTTACAGGTCAGCCTTGGCAAGGGGCTATTTTTTCTCAGAAGCAAGCAAAGGAAGACAGGGACAGTGAAAATAAAAAAGTAAATAAAATCAATGTTTTCCCTTTGATTTATTCTGCATGAAGATAGGAGTGGGTTAGGCTTGGGGAACACTCACTACTTTGATTTGCTCCCAGAGAAGTGAGACACGTGGCATATTTAGAGAGGGAACTGGAAACTTGGGAAAACTGAAGAAATCAATGGGAAATAAAGAGTTTAGACCTTTATACTCCGTGGACATGTGGAATCAGCTTTAAATGTGCCTTTCAGAGCTCTCGGAGCTCTTTTATCAAATTTATAGGAGTTACTTCTTGTTCCAAAAACCAAAATGTCAGCAGGCCTGGTTTTTATTTCTTTTCTTTGATTTGTCTGGGACTCCCTTTATCTTCTCTGCCAGTTCCAAAGACAGTTAACACACGGAGCGAGGCACAGTCAGATTCCCAGCCACTGCTTTTTATAGTGCACTACCCTACCAGACTATACAGATGGGTACAATTTTCCAGCTTCATACTGAGAAAAGAACAGAAAAGAGAAAGAGTAGCAAGTCATACTCTGTTGTTTTCCTAGGATGTTCTGACTTTGAAAAGGGATTGTCTTGCACTTAAGTAATAAACAGTTTGTTGCGGGACAGATATACCAATATTTGCTCTCCTCATTTGCCTAAGTCTGAAACAAGTAAAATAAAATTTGTGTATTTTTATTCTCTTTTACAGACATGAACTGAAATAGATAATGAGATAGGTACAGAATCTGTAAACCTCCTTGTTGGCGAAATTTCATGATTGGAAGGATGCTTTTGCCATCCCTTTATGAAGCCTCACCAAACATGCCAACCTTACCTGTGCCAATCCCCTGTATGCATAACTCATCATCTCTGGAGGTATTAGATTGGTACAAAGGTCACTGTGGTTTTGTGATTACCTTTAACAGCAAAAAACACAATTACTGTTGCACAACCTAATACTTTATTCTCTCTTTTGCCAGATAGGACTATTGAGAAGAGTTTATTTACATAGTATTCCAGTCCATCTACCATCAGCCCCTATTCAGCCCTAAAAGGCCCTACAGTAAATGGTAAATGGAATCTTTACTCACTCAGTTGCTCATGTCAAAAATCTAAGAGTCATTCTTTATTCTCCTCTGTTGCATACTCCCTTTCCAATCCATCCACAAACACTGTCAGATCTACCCCCAAATTTTATACCAAGTTTGGTCACTTTTCCTCTCCAAATCCAGCACCCTAGCATGAGCCACCAGCGTTCTCTTGCCTGGACCATGGCAATAGTTTTCTAACTAGGGTTCGTGCTTTCATAGTTGCCTGCTGCCATGTGTTGTTTCTGTAGCACCTAAAGAGGATGCATTTAAAAATGCAGTCGTGCGTCACTTAGTGACAGGAATACTTTGTGAGAAATGTGTCATTAGGCAATTTTGTTGTTGTGTGAACATCATACAGTTACACTAACTTAGATGGTATAGGCTCCTACACACCTGGCCTGTATGGAATAGCCCATTGCTCCTAGGCTGCAAGCCTCTGAAACATGGGACTGTCCTGAGCACTGTAGGCAATTGTAAAACAATGGTGAGTATTTGTGTATCTAAATGTAGAAAAGCTGCAGTAAAAATAGGGTATAAAGGATAAAAAGTGGTACATCTGTATAGGGCGCCTACAATGAATGGAGCTTGCAGGACTGGAAGTTGCTCTGCGTGAGTCAGTGAGTGAGGGGTGAGTGAATGTGAAGGCCCAGGACATTACTGTACCCTACTATAGACTTTATAAACACTGTACACTTAGGTTACACTAAATGTATTTAAATACTGTTTTACTTTCTTCAATAATCAATTAACTTTAGTTTACTGTAACTTTTTACATTTATAAACATAATTTTTTAAAACATTTTGACTCTTTTTGTAATCATACCTTAAAACACATATTTTACAGCTGCACAAAAATATTCTCTCTCTCTCTCTCTCTCTCTCTCTATATATATATATATATATATTTCTTTTATATATATATATATACATTTCATATATATATATTTCATATGTATATATTTCTTTTTTTTGAGATGGAGTCTAGCTTTGTTGCCCAGGCTGGAGTGAAGTGGCATGATCTCAGCTCACTGCAACCTCTGCCTCCCAGATTCAAGTGATTCTCTTGCCTCAGCCTTCCAAGTAGCAGGGATTACAGGTGCCCACCATTACACCAAGCTAATATTTTTGTATTTTGGTAGAGATGGGGTTTCACTGTATTGGTCAAGCTGGTCTTGAACTCTTGACCTCACGGGATCCATCCACCTTGGCCTCCCAAAGTGCTGGGATTACAGGCATGAGACACCATGCCTGGCCTCTATATTCTTTTTCTGTAAATTTTTAATTTAAAATTTTACTTTACTTTTTAAACTTTTCTGTTAAAAAAGAAGACACAAACACACATTAGCCTAGGCCTACACAGGGTCAGGACCATCAATATCACTGTCTTTTACCTCCACGTCTTGTCCCACTGGAAGGTCTTCAGGGGCAAGAACATGCATGGAGCTGTCATCTCCTAATGGTAACAATGCCTTCTTCTAGAATACCTCCTGAAGGACCTGCCTGAGGCTGTTTTATAGTTAACTTTAAAAAATAGAAGTAGAAGGCATATGCTGTAAAATAATGATAAAAAGCATAGTACAGAAAATACAAAAAACAAGTTAACATAGTTCTTCATTACTCTTATTATATACTGTATATAATTGCATGTGCTGTTCTTTTACACAACTGGCAGTGCAGTAGGTTTGTTTACAGCAGCATCATCACAAACAAGTGAGTAATGCATTGGTCTATGACATTAGGATGGCTATGATGTTACTGGGCAACAGGAATTTCACAGCTCCATTAAAATCTCACAGACCTCTGTTGTATATGTGGTCTGTTATTGATCAAAACATCATTATGCAGCATGACCATCTATTCTATGTTATTCTCTCTGTAAAAACTTGCTAGTGCCTTCTCAACCCACCCTCAACTCCCCTGCCTCTTTCTAATTTACTCCTTTCTAACCATGCTTGGACATCCTTTGAAAAAATCCAGGCCTTTGCATCTGCTGTTCCTTTTGCCAGGAATGCTCTTCTTTCAGGTAGCCACATGATTAGATCCTTCTCTTTCTACAGGTCTCTGCTCAAGTGTTTCCACCTCAAGAGAGGTCTTCTCTGGCCACCTAATCCAAGATATCACCACTGCTCTTTATTCTCAGCTTTGATGATCTTCATAGCATTTCTCATCTCCTGCTAGCTGATATGTCTGTTCTATAACCCCCTAGATTGCAAACTCCTCCAGAGCAAGGATTTTGTGTTTACTCACTTTTGTACCCCTAATGCCTACCACATTTTAATGAAGTAATTTTATGAAAATAGTGAATGAATAAATGAATATAAATCATCTTTAATATTTCCTCCAAACAACTATCCTTCTATCATTTGAAGATATGTACTTATTTCCACATCATTTTTTCCCTAGAACAAACAATTCAGCTTCCATCACTGGTCTACACATGGTTTCTAACCCTCTTTCCTTTTTGCTTCCCTTTTCTTTCCTCCATTCAATTTGCCAGCTATCTTCTCACAGGGGCTGCTGCTGGACCAGTGTGGTAGTCAAGTATGTGAGTTCTAGAGTCAGACTGCAAGGTTCAAATCCAGTTCTCACCACTGATGACTTGTTTACCTTGACATAGTCATTTGATATTTCTGAGTAATAAGCAATGGTAACTGACTAAATTAAACAACAAAAACATAAATTTATTAGAGATATATAGACTGGCTAAGACATATGGTAAAAAAAAAATATATATATATATAAGGTCCTAGGAAAGTCAGAAAGGAGAAGAGCTTGGAAGCCAGAGCTCTATGGCCATCCCTTCAGAGGACTACTGTTGAGGTGTTGGGGTGCTACTTTATGTTCTTATAATACTTTCTTCATTATTCAAATTCCTAAAAAAGGTAATACTGTTAGTTTGGTTTGATTCGAATTTTCACCCTTTGGCTTAGAGTTTGATTGGTGTTTAACTAAGCTTGTGCATAATGGTGGAGAGGTAATTATCCAAAGAAAAAGAGATGGAATCGATACAGGCCAGGCCAATAGGCAGATGGCCACTGCACTCTCTAACCTTCCATGTCCTCACTTGTAAGTAGGGGATAATAATAATTACTGCCTAATTTGTTGCCTTGAGGCTTAAACAAACTAATGTGCATAAAAGGTTTAGCATAGTGCCTGCATGTAGTGAGCATAGTAAGCCTCTAGCAAGTAGGAGACCCCACATGGAATTTACTGCAGGTGTGTTAGAGTGGGATGCCAGCTTCCTCATTTCAGACCCTTAGTAACAGGCCTAAGGTGAAATGTACATTTTATCAGCCACAGTCAACTCTAACTGAGCTTCTTGTAAACCAGGACCCCTGAGTTGTTTCCCTAAGTGCTTCTACCAGCCCTTGAACCCCACTCCTTGCATAGATACAGCTGATTGGTCCTTACCCATATCCCACAAATTAATCTTGTTAGATATGATCCATCATTGCCCTACATAGCCTGAAATCTGAATTCTATCTTCTAACAAAAACTTATAGCTTTATGTCACCTGCACATTTATGATGACCAGATTAACTGAGATTACAAGAGAAAGTACATGTGAAGTCCTTTGCAGCTATGAAGCAAAACACAAATGAAAGGTATATTTTTGCTCTCATTCAAGAACTGACGAATGTAAACTACTTAGTGCAGTGTCCATTTTCCTGGCATATGCCAAATCCCCTATTTCCCCCTCATTTCAGTTCCCCAGATAATCCTGTGCACCTTCCCAAAGGAGACAAATTTAAGTATGTTACCAGCACGTGGGGTTTTCCCATTAGCATCAGTCTTGCTAGTTTCAAGAAATTAAGCTTTAAATAGACAGCAATCTAGTTCTTAAACCATAAGGGCATATGTTCTCCATCCTCTAAGTTTGACCTTGGCTAGCTTCAAAAGCAACAACCAGTGCTATTTCAGAGCAAATGTAATTTACATTATCTGATTGTCAACAATACAATATCTCTACATAGTCATGACCATGGAAACAGCTACAATAAAGACTTTGTATGAACAGCTCTGGTAAGGGATTTAGGGTAATGTTATTTACATAGCTTTAGCTTTTTCTGTGGAAACTATGCAGAGTACTGATACTCTGTAAGGAATGTATTGATGACATATGCCTACTGGGTACATGTCCTTCACCATTTTACAAATCTACTTAGATGCCAAACAAAAATCCTTAGCACTACTGATTCACTTCACCGTATTAAAACAAAATAAATATGTCTTAGCATGTCAAAATAAACATCCATGTGCTTTAAGCCATGGATGGTACACCTAGGTACCCAATGCTGTCAGATACTGCAGCATAGTTCTATATTTCTATTTCCCATGACATTATAAATGCTCATGTCTTTCCCATCAATCTTTCATATTGACATTTCATGTGTTTTATATTTGGGGAAAGTTAATGCCTTTCTTTCTCTGTTCTGAAAAGAACCTTCTCAGGAGTTACCAAACTCATTAGATTATACTTTTGTGGCATTCAAATCTAGTCACCTTTGAAGCATGCAGTGAGGATTTTGAGAAATAATTAAAGGCCATTTTTCCCAAACCAGTGCTTGCTCCTCAAAGGAAAAATGATTATATTCATAATTAAGCTTTAATGAAATCAGGCAGAGAGAACAGCTGAATGCAAGAGTGAGTGCTTAGGGCAAAGGCTGACCATCAGCAGGCACTTTTCTGCTCTCTTTAAGAACTCCCATTCTCTAGTTCTGATCAAGTCGTATTTCTGCTATTTTTAAACAGTCCCCGGCCCTTTGAGGGCACTCTGGTTTCAATCCTCCCATAGATAAGAAATGTTCAGCTGTGACAGGAGGCTTTTCCAGGGTAGAGCATGTACTGTTATAGCACAGGACCCAGAGGGCTGTGAGGCTTACTGAGCTGTGGCCAAGAGTATTCAAAGCAAAGGCCTTTGAAAGGGAAGTTTCCATTTGTAGAGAGATATGATGATTTCACCTTAGCTCCCCCTCCTCAGGCATAGAAAGGATTTTATATCTTGTTAGAGCTTTTATGTTCTGCATGCTAATCTAAAATGTAAGCCTAATAATGTTTCTCTCCCATCTATTTATTATTTGTAGTTGTATGAAGTCTGACCTCACAAGACATGCTCATGTTGTTGGCATAACATTCTTTATTTGGGCAATGTTTTTATGTTTCCTCCATACTACTTTTTAAACATCCTGGGGCCAGATTCCATTATTTCATCTTTCTCCTCCAACTTCACCAGGCAGATAATTACTACAGGCAAATGGCTGCCTCCCGCCTTTTCACTTTTTACTGGTAAAAGACGACTCCTCAAAGATAAGACCTGAGCAAACCTGGACAGTGTTATATATCCGAAATGGCATAATTAATTAAAATAGAATGCAGTTTCGATAACATGACATCCTGACTTGGTATTTGGAAAGTAAATATAGGCTGGAATTTAAACACAAGATATAGATTAGGTGGAAGAAGATACAGGTTGAGGGCTTACATAGTAAGATTTTGCAATCTTTAGTGATTGGAGGCAAGATCTCAAAATGTATGTAAGCTCAGCATAACTTAGGGAATTCAGTGCAGTGCTGATCATGCAATGTTGTAAATGGCCCTTAGGTCAGAGATGGCTCTTATCTCACTGCCTGTTTCGTGTCATCCCTTTGGTTTCACTCTTCCATGCAGCTCATGATCTTCACAGCCCTGGACTGTGCGGTGGAATGTCACGTGTGTTATACCAAATGGCCTTCCATGCATGGAGGCAGATGCAAAGTGCATATCCAGGCATCAGGGCCTTGTTTTGCATATCTTGTTTCATATCATGTGTGGGAAAATAATCTGCTTTAGGTTTTGTTGTATGGAATTAGTTAACTTAGTTCACTGTGTCTTTGCTTGAATTGCATAGCTCACTAGCACGGCAAACATGCTATGCCATGCTAAGTTCTATCCCATCATTTACTAAGGTAAAAGAAGGAGCAGAGAAGTCAAATGCCCCCAGAAAAAACCAGATGAGGGGGGAAGATTTCTCCAGAAGACAAATAGGTGAAGAAGGAGGATAGTTGGTGCAGCAATGTTCAAATTACTTTGACCAGGAACTTGCTAAAGCACACACTCGCATGCACATGCACACACATGCACAGTATCCAAGACCCCAGTCACGGAGAATCTGATTCTCTAGGTCTTAAGCAAGGCTCTCTGTACTTTTTACAAGCTCCCAGGTACTTGGAGGTAGGTAGTTCATTGACCACCCTTTCAGAAATAACTGACTTGGTAGGTGCTAATTGGTACAGGAAAGAACTCACACTTGGGAAGCCAGATGGCATGGGTTTGGCTGAAGCATTGATCACTAGTCAAAGTCTTTAACTTCCTTAGGCTTTATTTTGCTCATCTGTAAAATCAATATAATGGTATGCCCCCTGAAGTGTGGATTGGTGTAAGTCAAATCCCTCCTATGCTATTGGATAGATGGTAAGAGTTCAATATTTCACAATTATTATGATTATCACTACTACTATTTTAAAAAGTCATATTCAAAGAAGTACTAAAGTCACTTAAATACTAGCAATGGTGTTCTAGGACCAAGCCAAGACATGGGCTTTAGGTAACTGGTAGACTACTGTCAACTAATTATGTTGGTCAGTCCAATCTTCTGTACTTGCTGCTTTCTTGATTTTAATCTCTGTGACATTGTGCTCTCTTCTTATTTAATAGTATATGTCATGGGAACTTGTTTTACTACCATAAACTGTATTTCCTTGTGGATATACCAGTAAAACTACAGAGTGTAACATTCTTATTTTTCTTGATTTTTCCCATACCTATATAAGGTGATATCACTAGGAGTGCGGTGCTGTTCCAAAGAGGTAAGTTGAAAACAGCGACTGTCAAAAGGAAAAATGCCAGAAAGATATATTCTGAAACCCTGCTACTTTCCAGTGATGGGACCGCATGGCATGCACACAGTTTTGTCTTCCAAAGCAGGATTCAGTGCTCCCATGTGCTGGTTGCAAAAATAATATAATATTTTGGAGGGTTCGTGATGGTAGCAGTAGAGACAGGGCTGGCATCTTGGTTGTGTGACCTGTGTGGTTGCATGGGACCTCATGTTTAGAAAGATCCCACATTTATTTTAATACTTTCCTATCACCATCTTGAAATTTTTAATAATTTTTGAACATGAGGACCCCACATTTTCATTTTGCAGTGGCCTCCACAGGTTTTTTAGCTAGTCCTCTGTATAAATGGGATGGCTACTACGGAGACATTGTAGGTTATAGTTAAAGAACTCATCAGAGGATTTTTTCTTTTTTTTGAGATAAAGTCTTGCTCTGTCGCCCAGGCTGGAGTGCAGTGGTACGATCTCCACTCACTGCAATCTCTGCCTCCCAGGTTCAAGTGATTCTCCTGCCTCAGCCTCCCACGTAGCTGAAATTACAGGCATCTGCCATCAAGCCCAGCTATTTTTTTTTATTTTTAGTAGAGTTGGGGTTTTACCATATTGGCCAGGTTGATCTCAAACTCCTGACCTCAGGTGATCTCCCTGCCTTGGCCTCCCAAAGTGCTGAGATTACAGGCATGAGCCACCACGTCTGGCTCATCAGAGGATTTTAAACATAAATATACTTTGATTTATATTCTGAAGAGATCTTTTTACTTACTTATTTTTCCTGCTGTGTGAAAAAAAATCATGGGCGAATGGAAAGAAAGGAGGTCATTTTTCTATTTAGATGAGCATTGACAGTGTATTGGAGTAGATTGTCAAAATGGAGTCTTCCAGGCCCAAAAAGAACAGAGCTGAGACATATTTTTGGATGCAGAACTCAACAAGTCTAAAAGTTTAGCAACGAAAGAAAATTATTAATATCATAAACTTCTCTCCTCTGTAAGACAACTTCTTTTCAAGCCAGAGGAAGGCTTAAAGAACCACGCTGGTGGCAGCAGTAAGTTGAACACAAGATTCTTGGCACTGACCCTGGCAACTTTTGGCCTGGAGTCTAACGACCAAGCCCGATGTGAGCTCTGCTGAGCAGGTTTCAGGCTGACCAAGGTCACCCAGCAGCGAACCCTGTAGATGGGGTCATTAGAAGAGTCTAACTTGCAGCTGTGGCCTAAAGCCACCAATGACAGCAATTATTGATGGCTGTCCTTTGTCCTGACTTGGGGGCGGTCAGATGACAATGAATATAAGAATGAAGAGGCCAACATGGGACTAGATACATGAGTACAGGCTTGTTAAGAGAAAACAGTGGAAGAAAAGCCCCCAAACACCAGTTAAATGGCTCTTTTTAGAGCTCCAATGTTATCTAGATTAGAAAGGGCTGCATTTTAGTATTTATAATAGTTTCTTGTTTATTACATCTTATTTGGCCTTTGGAAAATATTTCAAGGATGAATTTTATAGTTGTTACTGATGATTAAGTTGCACAATTAATTTTAAACTTAACGTGACCTACTACTATTTCTTTAATCTATCTGATGAGACTCCTTGGAATTTACATTGGCCAATTAATCAACATGACTATGGGGAGGATACCAGGGTGGCATGCTCTCACAGCCACAAAGTCAACACAGTTCATTCAAATTTAGAAACCTCAGAGTTCTAAGCCTATTTTATCCCCACCTAGGTTGACTTTAATCATGTTTAAAAAGTACAATGGGGTACCATTACTTTTCTTTAATTTCTTGAGATTATTCTGGCTACTGAGCTGAGGATGCCACATGGCCTTGAGATAATGAGCTTTTTCTGTAGTGGCCCCATGATGGGCTTTTGTAATTGTTCCATTAAAATGGAAAAAGAAAGGTAGATTGGCCGTTCTTAGATGAAAAACAGTTCTCCAAATCGGTGCTGACACTTTGAATTTACAAGTTCACAATCCTATGTTGAAATGAAAATGGAACCCTAAAACTGCTCACTGCCCACTCATCCATTTTCCTTTAAGAACAACTGAGATGCAACTTTAAAGTTTTCAAATCACTTCTGCCTTGCTCTGTTTTGTTGTCTTTTTGCTAAGGCAGTATCACCATTTGACGAAATTAATGTTAAGGGGAGGGAGCAGCATAAATTCCTTCAAAAGCAAGATAACAAAATCAAAGGAACTCTTTTATTCTGATTAAACATTTATATCTGTTTTCACGTGCAAAGCAAAACTGGGCCTCAGAAACGCATTGGCCAGCAGGCAAATATATTTGTTTGTTTTAATTTGTGTATTCCACTGATCTTAGAATCCACTTTAAAAATACATAAATATTTTCCTTGGAAATGCAGATACTTCCTGAATTTATGAAGGAAAAAAATAAATGAAAGCCCTGTTTGTTTTACATAACCAGATGTGGACTGGATACCATGTGGGATGGAGCTAAAAAAGAACGAGACTCTCTTGGAGCTCTAATCTATCCCCAGCTATGACCCTGGGTGAGTCATATCCTCCCTCCTTCCAGCCTCAGTATCATCTCTAAAATATCAACCAAACAATAATGTGAATGCTAAAGATTCTTCTCGTTCTGTAATGTATTACTACCAAGAGCCACTTCCTTTTCTTCTTTCATTTCTTACATTTTCAATATTTTAATGAGTTTTTTTTTCGCATAAATGTGAAACTTGGTTCAGTATTTTCCCGTATCATCTCATTTTCTCTTCTCTTAAATTTTTTTTTCTTTAATCCTTTGGTAAGCCGCCAAGGTAAAGCAAACTGTCTGTACAGAGGGATTTAACTGGAGGTTTATTGATCATTTTGTCTTTTGGTTGTTTGTAATCACACAAACTTGTATTTAAGTATTTACAGGCATAGATTATTTCAACGATTATTGTAGAGTCAAGAAAACATATAAGGAGAAAATGAGTTGGTTGTTGAAAAATTTAAAAATAATATTTGACTTTTCTCTTGGAAAAAACAGAGATGAAGAAATGTAGAAATATCCTACAGCCTATATATATGTTATATAAACTTGAATCTCATCTAATTCATTCATCCAATCACCTATCTTTTTCCTTAGCAGAAGACATTGATGTATGTAATATAACAGCAACATCTGTTGATAATAAGAATGATACGAATTTCAGTACTGTAAGTCTTAGAGTTGCCCTGTAATTTCACTTTTTGACTAACTGATGCTACTGTCAAGCCAGCACACATATTCCAAACATTAAAACACAATTATGAAGGCCCAATGAGCTACCTACTTTACAGTTGTTAATATTCATCTGTAGGATATCTCTATATTGTTAGTAGAGGGTGCTGATTTCATTGGTCAGATTGTAAAATAATGTTATATGCTAAAATTGAAGTTTGGTGGTATTCCTTAGACAAAAATATTAAGATTTTGAGTATCTTAATACTTCATTAATAACAGAAAAATCTAAGGTAGTAAGTACAAATCTTGACATAAAAGTGTCATATCTCCAGAGTAACACTGCCTCCTAGAAATGCAATATCAGTCAATAGGCAATTTTAAACTTTCTAGTAGCCACATTTTAAAAAGTAAAAAGAAATAGGTAAAAATAATTTTAATAGTACCTTTTATTTAATCATATATATCCACAACAGTATCATATCAACATATAATCAATATAAAAATGATTAATGTGATATTTTACTTTTTTAATACTAAGTCTTTGAAATGTGGTATGTCTCTTACAGTTAAAATACTTCTCCTAGGACAGAGGGAAGCTCATTGGTGGGGCCACAAGCTTGAGTGCAGGGGAAAAAAAAACCCAGCATCTCTCCATTTGAATACTCTACTTGCATAGGAAATTTTTCAAATTTACACTTGAAAAACTAGATTCACATATCAGTTTCAGATTGCAACCAAATTGAACAAATTCACCACTCTTATGTCAATTTATAATTATTAACATCAAATCAAAATAGGTATAAGATAAATTGAAAAGCAACTCACAATTTTTCTAGTATCAACAAAGTATTCCTAAATTTTTTCTTGTAGTTTTAAAAGTGACTTATATAATGCCAGCGCTTATAACAATTATCTTCTGCATATTGACAATGTTAGAAAATGTATAAAATCATCATTATTTATTTGTATTCTGAGAAGTTTACATTTTAACATAAATTCTCAAACTTGTCCAGCTGGGTCACAAATAAGCTTCAACTTTAGCTTGTTCAAATGCAGTGTGACATTGGTGAGAAAATATTATCCTGACATTTTTTTGCTTTGATTATTGAATATTTGGCAAGCATTCATTTTGTTTCAAGAGAATCCAGGATTGGAGTTAAATCTTCATAAAGCTCTTCCATCACTCAACCAATGATATTGACAAAATACATAAGATCATTACAATCATTGTCCTCTGTTCTCATTAGCAAGTCAATAATGTGGCAATAATTTCTAGCATTTACACATATATTGAATGATTTTTAACAATTGTATCATTACACTTTTCATAGATTATTCTTTAAGAAAATGGAACACAAATATTTTCAATATAAGTCTTTTTTTTTTTTTTTTTTTTTTTTTTTTTGCGATGGAGTTTCACTCTTGTTGCCCAGGCTGGAGTGCAATGGCATGATCTCAGCTCACTGCAACCTCCACCTCCTGAGTTCAAGTGATTCTCCTGCCTCAGCCTCCTTAGTAGCTGAGACTACAGACCCCCACCCCCACACTCAGCTAATTTTTTGAATTTTAGTAGAGATGGGGTTTCACTATGTTGGCCAGGTGGGTCTTGAACTCCTGACTTCAGGGGATCCACCCGCCTCAGCCTCCCAAAGTGCTGGGATTACAGGTATGAGACACCGTGCCCAGCTCAATATACATCTTACAGTAGAACCAAGCAAGAAAGGTATCCTCCATTTCTTGCTTTAAAGTTGCATTAACTTTGAATTTTTGACCTAACATACCTGGAATGACATCCATCATGCTAGAAACTTTCATATCTAGCTAAAATTCTTCCTTGACAGATATAAAAGTTGAAAAATACATATTCAAGTTTGATTTTTTTGTTTGATTTAGCATTTCTTAGTCAGTTTGGAAATCCTCTAAGATCAAATATACTCAGAGTAATAATTATGTAGTATATCTGCTAAAAGAGACAGCTAAAAGAAAGTAGTTGCAATGTTTTCATATTTTGAACAATTTGATTTTTGACATCATTAGAAAAGTATTTCATTCTATGGGCAATTGTTTGTTGAATGATGTTTAACTTTTTATATATTTTTTGTCTTTTTCTAGTTTTATTTCCATAATGATGGAGTTTAATTTCCTTACCATGTTTCCATCTGAAAAATAGCTTTCTTTTTCTTTCATGAATCCAAGCTCTTCATAGCTGGCCAAAATTATAAGCCATACCCTATTCAAAAATATTTAAAATTTGTGTTTGTTGGATATTTAATTTGGATTTTAACTAATTTCACTGATTCTTTTTTGACTTTTGAAAAGCAAATTATTAGT
This sequence comes from Sapajus apella, assembly GCF_009761245.1. Classification (NCBI taxonomy): domain Eukaryota; kingdom Metazoa; phylum Chordata; class Mammalia; order Primates; family Cebidae; genus Sapajus; species Sapajus apella. Next base: position 24,714,447 of record NW_022436963.1, read on the forward strand.
ATCACTGAGCAATATTTTGTAATGGATTTTATAGCCGAATGAACATATAAGTAATAGACTCAATCATCCTTAACTGAATCACAGAGTGGCTGCTGAGAACTTAGTGTGAATAGAGTTTAGTAGCTAAATTCAGGCTTCTTGATAAATGTTCCTGGTTTAACCCAGCCATTTCTGTCTGGGGCATGGAGTGGGAGTGATAGCCAATATACTATTTATCTGTTTTAGAAAAATCACCTGTCTGAGATTGAGAAGTCAGACTGCTTACTGCATCTAACCTTGGGCAGATAACTTACATTTCCTGTGTCTGAAACTATGAACTATAACTGTTAAACAAGAAACCAAAATAGCCCCATGACCTAGCTATTAGAATCACTGTCTTTCTCATAGTCTATTTGCTGCAGATTCTTCTATCCGGTAAATGCCTTTTTCTGCTTTTTCAAAAATTCTGTGGCTTTAGAACATGTGTTCTGTTTGCCATGGCATCAGTTCTAATCTGTACCATCTTTGTGGCACCCTTTCATTTCTCTCTACCCATTTTAACTGGCTCCAGCTCTCTGTGTTTCCCAGGTGGAATGCCTATGAGCAATGATGTGACTGGATGGCTCAGTCTTTTCATATTTAGCACATCACCCCCCAGCCTGTTGGGTCAGATATTAAACATCCCTGAGCACTTAGCGATGGAAGCAAGGTCCCAGGACAGAAAACAAGGCCATGTGGGCTCTAGTGGTTCTACATAGGGTGGTTCCCCTTAGAAGGTGGTGAGGGCAGGCCAGAAGGAATTAATTGACATCTGAAATACCAAGGATTGGCACGGAAAATCACTCTAGCTCCTATTCTGACGTACTTTCAACGAAACCATTGGAAAGACTTAGAAGCAGCAGAGAGGTTTGTGAAGGAGAATTATTTATCCCAATATAAGAAACTGAGAAAACAAGGATTTCAATATTATCAGTGTCCCCAAAGTAATTATGTCCGAACTTGATCTCCCCTTCTATCGTTTTCCATCCACACCACCACTGAACACAATACCCTTCACCTTGTCTCTTCCCGTACAGTCCCCTTCTCTGGCCACGAGCTTCTGGCTGGCCTCTCTGCGGCCAACTCTTCTCCTTTTGATTTGGTCAACGCACAGGGAGAGTATGTTATTTTACTTAAATGTGATGCTTGAGCCCATCTTTCTATTTCCCAGAACAGAGTTATGACTTCTAATTAATTCCATGTGATAAATATTGAACATACACTATGCTGGATGCTTTGGAGAATAAAAATGTGAACATGATGTCTATCCTGCCCTCCAGGAATGTACATTCTAGAAGGAGTTTTACAACTTGTAACCAACCATCTGTAAACAAAGGAGAACACAGTGTCCTAAAAGGTGTAGATTTTTTAAAAATCATGAGCATTCAATAGAAGGATAAAAGTAACGTTATTCTACTAAATATTTAATACCTGGCTCTGGACTGGGGATTGGGAAGAAGCCCTGATTTGTAGCAGTTGCTGGTTTCCATGATGAAAATATTTCCATTATGGTTAACTTTAACCATCTGAAATTACTAAACAAAGAGTTGGGAAGAAACATGTAGTAGCCCACCATTAAATATCTCTACCATACAGATAGGATATACCTAAATAAGCTCAAGAACATAGCAGTAAAATGTATCAACAGAAAAATAACTAGCAAGTGTTAATTTTTGTTTTTAATAGAAAGTCAAATTTTATTTTTAATATAATTCATTGAATTTTAATTTTTTATAATTTGATTTTAAACGATGCTGTGTTGAACAATTGGCTTAGAAAATTCCTGAAAATTTAACAATTGCTGTTCTTGAGCTGTTAGAAGCTCGCTCCAGCATACTGCTGGACAAAGGGCTATGAAAATTTGGATTCTAAACTGGGGACGGAATAGAGCAGGAGGAGGCCCTTGAGTTCTGGAGGTGAGCCCAAAGCCTATGTAGGATTTTGCTTCTGGGCATTGGGGTAGAGTGAAGAGGCATGCTCCTGACACAAAATCAGGAAAGAAATCTGAGGACAAAAAGCATGGGGCAGGAACGGAAAAAGTGAGTAAATTATTTCCTTACGTGCAAATTGATCTCTGGCTACTGACCTAACTCAGCACTAATCCTCATTTCCAACCCCACCCATTCTGTACCAGTGACAATGATACAACAATAATAATGACAGCTAATATTTGTTGAATGATTGCCCCGTGCCAGGTACTGTTCTAAGGAAGGGCTTGTTATCCCTCACACAAGCCTTCCCGGTTCCTTATTTACTGTGTTGCCCAGCAGCCACAGCCCTCTCTGGGTGAGGCCCCTGTCTTCTCGACTCATCACAAAGCCTACCGCTTACCATTGTTTTTCCCACACCACAGCGCAAACTGCCATTTGTTATTGAGCTTGCAAAAGCACTTTACACGGTGAGGAAATATTTCTCTGTATCCATGACTCAGAAGAGTGAAAAAAAAGGTACAGATGACCATATCTTTCGAGAAAGACGGAAAGAGTGTATTTCTTTGTAGAAGTAAAGAAGACATCTATGTATTTCATGTGGAAATATCTGGCTTGTTACAGTAATTTATATTCTGTTGATCCCTGCGGGCATTTGAGATTGGGGTCCTATTTCGGTAGACAAGACAAATAGAAAGATAAAAGACAGTTTTGGCATCAAGGACTTGCTGTACACAGGAGGTCTACAGATTGAATATGCATAATTGTTTTTAAGTTGGTACAGAACTCGATAAGTACCAAAACAATTGTGAAAAGGGCTTTCTAGACAGGAGTTCTGAGAGGTTAGGATTAAGGAAAGAGAAAGAGACTTAGTTTTGTTTCTTTCTACCAGTTTCTCATATACCCTGTCTCTTTGAAAGCATTCCTATTTCTCACAATTTCAGGTTAAGAAATTAATAGGAGCATCTCACTGTATTGTCCCTTAGATTCCAAGCATTACAGGAAATTGAAAAAAAAAGGGGGGGCGGGGAGGCAAGATAAATGATGTTTCAAATTTTGCATGACCAATAATTCTGTTTTTATTCGAAGATCCATTTATTTTGGTAAAATTCACCTGCTCTCAACTTGGAAGAAAAGTTCTGCTCAGGGAGAAGCAATTTCTATGGTTCCTCTTGAAATTTGTTTGTAAGGATAGATGAAATATACAATTGGAAAAGAAATGAGAGCAAACTTAAGGGTTACTTGCACACTTGAAGGTTACTTAACTCTTAATTCAGATTTCACATCAGGCTTCTCACAGGAGGTAATGTTAATTGAGAAACTCTATAGCTAGATACACTCTGGGGGAAAGAACATAACTCCTTAATTACAATGACAAAATGTGCGTATGCACCCATGTGTGGGGGTGGGGAATTAACCAAATTATGGTTTATTTTCTTGCGCTTTGTAGTTTGTCTTGATTCTGCAAAACACCCCAAAGACAAATATTCTTTCCCTTCTTCATTAAGGAAGGCATGCTGATTACATATATCAACATTATTTTCATGTTAAAGATAAGCTCTGCTGTTTGCTGAGGGTAATATGAGGAATATGGCTTTAGAATAGCCACCCCCATTCACCACCTCTGCCAATAAACAAGTTTAGTGAACTTAATTTTCCCTAATTTATAGGCAGCCTGTTTAAATTATTGTTACTTGGCCAGGATCATTTCATAGGGATTTAATTGTGCTCGTAAATCGTGTTTCTTTCAAATTCATCTCTTTATTCACTTTATTTCCCTCCTCATGTCTCATTTTGCATATGCTCCAAAACATATCAATAATTTATGCCACAAAGCCTTGTTTTCTCCTTTGTAACTGTGCACATGTTCTGCATTGTGTAATGATGTCAAAGGAAATGTGTACATTGAATAAAGGTCTTGAATTTTTCATGAAGGTCCGTTGGAGACAAATGGTATTTTGCAGATCTTTGGGAGAATAACAAACCCATTTTTAAAAAGGGGTTTCAGAATTGAATAAAAACAATGATAATATCAGCAGTAACAAAGACAAGATTTGTTGAGCATTTTTTTCATCATAGGCAAATCTAAGTGTTTACGGGCACTATCTCATCCTCACAGTCACATTGCAAAGAAGGTATAGTTATCTCCATTTTACAGGTGAGGAGACTAAGGCTCATTACTAAGACATCACTTGCTCAATGTCACACAGCTAGGAGGTGACAGAAAGAGATTTGAACTTGGGCCTTTTTGATCTGAAAGCTCAGGTGGTTGTCTCATAAAATCACTTGAGTAGCTTTCTCATTTATTCCAACAAATCTGTTTTTCCTTCGCTCTAGGTCTACTATGAGAACCCCCAACTCTTCTTTTTATAAAAATTAAAAAATATTATCATCTTGTCATCCTCCTCTATTCTGGATGACTCTTAACTGACAACCAAATTAAGTGAATAAAACCTGAGGAGCTGATGGAATTTACAGTAGAGAAGGAAGGGAAGGAGATATCATCTACACTGATGTTCTTCAGGGCACAGTGTGAGATCTACCTGAGCTGATACTGAGTTGATACTGAATATTCATTCATTCAGTATTTATTGAACTCTATTTGCTAGAAAGGAGTCAGCAGACTGTGCCCACTTTCTATTTTTGTAAATAAAGTTTTATTGGAAAACAGCCATACCTGCTCATTACACACGTCTATGGCAGCTTTTGCCCTACAACAGCAAAATTGGGTAGTTGCAATCGATACTGTATTGCCTGCAAAAATGAAAATAGTTACCATCTGGCCCTTTACAGAAAACCTTTGTTGGCTCTGTGCTAGATCGTGATCAAAACAGACACCACCTCTATCCTTATGAAGTTGACTCTCTCGCACAAGAGAGTCAGACATAAATCGAATACTCAATATATTATTAAAAGCTATATATGATACGTGCTCATCACTTGCCACTGGTTTTGGAAATTTAATTATTTGGACCTTATTCTTTTACATTAAAAAGTTCTTCTTGGCTGGTATAACAAAAACTTCATTCATTCATTTATACTCATTAATTCATTAATTCAATTCAGCAAATAAACACTGAATATCTAACATATGTTGGACATTATATGATGATCTGAGAATATACAAGTGAACAAAAGTTGTTAGTCTCTCATTTGTTGACTCTTTGGCCTTATATTCCAACTGGTTCAGAACCCAAAAAATGAAGAAGTCTATTTATTGGGCCTCCTCAGCCTCCAACAGAGTTTATTGTAAGGTCTGCCTCTTTTTCACTCTTGTAGTCTCTGAAATGGTCTAGTGTCCTTATAGTATATTCCTCTTTTTAAATTGAAACTAGTTGGGGCGGGTTTCTGTTACCCAGAACTTTCCCAAACTTGGAATTGTGAGACTAAATCAGCATTCCAGACTTTGTGGTGAAAGGAAGCAATGACAAGGGGTTGGGAAAGAGAGAATGAGAACAAAGATTGGTAAACTATGCTGCCCATTTTAGCATGGTTTATGACCTAAGAATGATTTTAGTGTTTTTAATGGATAGAAAAAAACAAAAGAATAATTAGTGACATGTGAAAATTATATGAAATTCAAATCCCAGTGTCCATAAATAAGATGTTATTGGAACTTAGCTGCACCCATCATTTATGTTTTGTTTATGGTCACTTTCATGCTACAATGACAGAGCTAAATACTAAATACTTGTGACAGAAACCATATGTCCCGAAAAGCCAAAAGGATTTACTATGCGGCCAACTACATCTATACGAGTTATTATTATTGTTTTTTTTTTCTGAGACAAAGTTTTGCTCTTTCTTAGCAATCATGGTTCACTGCCACTTCTGCCCCCTGGGTTCAAGCTATTCTCCTGCCTCAGCCTTCTGAGTATCTGGGATTATAGGCGCCTGCCACCATGCCTGGCTAATTTTTGTATTTTTAGTAGAGACGTGGTTTTGCCATGTTGTCCTGTCCAGTCTTGAACTCCTGACCTCAGATGATCCACCTGCCTTGGCCTCCCGAAGTGCTAGGATCACAGGTGTGAGCCACAGCACCTGGCCAACATCGGTACTAGTTCTGATACTGGCTTCCTCATCTTCCTTACCTATCTGTTCTTTTTGATCTAGTCTTTGAGGATCTTAACTACTGCTATTCTCTCAATGGATTCTGGCTATCATCTTGCCTCAATTCCTCACTTCCAGTTGTCTGTTGTTCATGGATACTTGACTGTCCCACTGGCACCTCAAACCTGGCAGATCCCCAATAGAACACATCAACTTCTTTCACTCCTGTGCACATACTTCTCATCTTGGCTACACCCTTGGAGATAAATATGGATAATAGAAACAGCTGAGACCGCAAGTACATGTCACACCCAGGTGGGGAAAACACTGCAGGGGTAGGTGGAGGCCCCACTGTTAGAAGCATCCAGGTGAATTCTGTTTCCCTGTCCTTTGTCTTGCCCAGTTTATAATATTGAGGACATGCCTTTCCTATCCTTCCTAGCTCTAACCTCTGTCTCTACTGAACTTCGACTTGGTTCTCTGATTCTCAGACTGAAGTTTCTGAACTTGATTTTGTGTTTTCTAGTTCTGTGTCATTCTTGATGTTTACCTTTGTACCTGTCCATAGCCTAGGTCCACCACATAATAAATGTTTATTTAAAAGTTATTGAATATTCAGTGCTTCGTACGTATCTAGTACAGTCCTTAAAGCAATCATGTGAGGAAGGTGGGATTATTGTAAGTGTTATTATAATCCGTTTTCCAGGTGAGGAGGCTGAAAACAGAAGTCTGTGTTTGGAGTTAGGATTCCAACCAGGCTTGTTTGGCTCCAAAGTACGACCCCAATTTCTTTCTTCATATAAATGCAAAATGATTTCTATTTCCTTCTCTCCTCATTGTTTACTTTGGGGGTACTGCTCTTGTAACTTACTTTAACACCTATACTAAGAGTCAGCAAACTTTTTCTGTAAAGGGCCAGATAGTAAATCTTTTTGGCTTTTCAGGACATATGGTTTCTGTCACAACTATTTAGCTTTGTCATTGTAGCATGAAAGTGACCATAAACAATACATAAATGATGGGTGTAGCTATGTTCTAATAACATCTTATTTATGGACACCAGAATTTGAAGTTTACATAATTTTCACATGTCACTAATTACTCTTACTCTTTTGTTTTTTTTCCATTTATTAAAAAAAGTAAAATCATTCTTAGCTCATGAGCCATGCTAAAATGGGCAGCATAGTTTACCCATCTTTGTTCTCTTTCTTTTTCTTTTTTTGTGACAGGGTCTTGCTCTGTCACCAGGCTAGAGTGCAATGGTACAATCAGAGCTCACTTCAGCCTCGAACTCCTGGGCTCAAGGGATCCTCCTGCCACAGCCTTCCAAGTAGCTGGGACTACAGGTACACACTACTGTACCCAGCTAATGTTTGAAAATTTTTTGTAGAAACAGGGTTTCACCAAAGGGGTTGCCTGGGCTAATTGTGAATTCCTGGCCTCAAATGATCCTCCCACACCTCAGCCTCCCAAACTGCTGGAATTATAGGTGGGAACCACTGTACCTGGCCACCAACCCTTGTTCTATACCACATGACTTAACTTCGGGTTTATAATTGTCCTGAAAGCCTCAGCCATTTGCTGCTATTTATGGCAAGCTTACTATATGTCAATGTTCTAAGCATGATTGTATATATGTTAACCATTATTACACACATCTGAGGGAGGTACTAGTATCATCTCCATTTTATAGATGAAGAAAATGAGCTACAGAGAGATGAATTCCTTGGCCCAAAGTTGTACGAAACTAGGAAATGGTAGAGTTCATATTAGAACGCAGGACATCTGACTCCTGGTCTGGCATCTTAAGTACAAAGTTATGCTGCCTCTCTGGTTCCTATGAGACAATGTATGTTAAAGAGTTTTGAAAACTATGAAGGGTTATATAAATATAAGTTAATAACTATCATAATTATTCATGTTACATCTTTAGGTTTCTGAAGTGATTGGATTGCAATCAAATTGATGTTAATCAAAATAAAAACACTCAGGCATCTCATGGGTTGGTATTTATTTTTCTGTCCATCTTAGCATTAAACATTTTTAAGCATTGGATTTCTATCTCAAATAAGCAGTGGAGGAGACTTATGCTTTTATGTAGTTTGCTATTTGCTCCCATCTTTCCTGAATTTGGCATTATGCCCCATTCCTGATTAAAACCAAAATGAAGCTGCAGATAGGAAAGAAGTTGTATATCAATAAGGCTTGTGATTAAGTTTTTGTCAATTTTTTTCACTCATTTCTTTCAGGTTCTTAAATTAGATAGCAGGAGAGACATGACTTAATTATTGAGACTACTTTGGAGCCAAATGGAAAATTATACTACCACTTACTCAGATGCCAGGGTAATTAGAGCCCAATTATTTCTCTCATTTGGCACTAATGAATGAAGATCAATTAAAAAAATAATGTAGCTGTGAATTGCTTGTATTGAGCAGAGAACTGTAAGCAGCTGAAATCGTCTACTCTTTCACTAATTGAAAATACGAGGTGAAGGCAACCCAGAATGTGATTGTCTCCATGTAATTTTAGAGCAGTTCGATTTTCAAAAATCACGCAGATGGCTGAAGCTTTGTATTATAATTATTTCCTGGCTACAGCACACTGCTCTCTCCTCTATAAGGAGAGTCAAAACATGGCTCAAGAAATTCCTATTTCCCTAGCGATAACATCAGTTTTGCTGGCAGGACTTTATTGTTGCTTCTGGGCTGGTCGTGCTTGGACTAAGATGGAATGTCTGATTTGCTTGGCTATTTCACTTTTCCCCTGATTGGTATATCCACTTCATCAAATGTATCCTGAAAACATTTATTTCACTGTAAAAACCTGATTGAAGGAGATGTCTTCTTGATTAAAAATTTAGATTGAGATTATGTGGACATGGACCTACCTGCTTAAAGAGACCTCGGAGTTCAGATTTCACCTTTTAAATATCTGGTTAAATAGCAACCGCTTAAAAAATGAGCCTACACTATTTTATTTTATTTTATCTAGCATATATTTTTTTGAGGGAAGTAGTGTAAAAATTTTAATTCTCTACATTTGTTTGTAGTCTGAATAAACATTCCCTTGTAGTAACTATAGGGTAGACTGGGAGCCTCCATTCTAGGGAGAAAGTAACTGAACCATTTTTAACAATGGAATTCTGCTTATAGAAAAGCAGCTAGCCAATCCTCTCACCCCATCCCAAAACACACTCTCTCATGCCCTCTTTAATAAACTTTGCAATTCATGAATCATGTTTACCTCTATTATTTCATTACATCCTCAAACGACTTCAGGGAATAAGGCAGGTTTTATTTTCTATTTACAAACGAAAAAAATGAGGCTCCAGAACTTAAAGGGAACCAAAGCACCTTAGCCAGAGCTATTGAGTCTCACTGTGCGGTCTCTGTAAATGGTGCTCCCAAGAGTTGTGCAGTGTGCAACCCACACACTGAGACAGTACCCTCATTATGACAACTTCAGCTTAAAAGAAAATGAGAAAGGAACAGCAAGAAAAAACTCTGAAATGCATGCGTCATAATAAAGGCAAACCTTAAAACATTTGTACTTTTAGCATTTCCCCAAATAAAAAAGAAGTGGGTGTGACCAAAGTCTAAATCAGCTTTGGTCACTGGGGCTTAGCTAGGTGGTTGAGCAAGTGAGAACTCAGAAGAACACATTCCTTTGTCCTGGTACACATGCCCCCGTATGTGGATTGTGCCATTAAGCTAATGCAGGAGGCCTCGGGATGGGGATTCTGAACTCAGTGACTAGGTAAACTTGTCCAACCCACGGCCCAAGACGGCTTTAATGCAACCCAACACAAATTTGTAAACTTTCTTAAAACATTATGAGATTTTTTATTTATTTACTTTTTAGCTCATCATTACTGTTAGTGTATTTTATGTTTGGCTCAAGACAATTCTTCCTCTTCCAGTGGAGCTCAGGGAGGCCATAAGATTGGACATCCTGCACTAGGCTTTGGCTTTTGCCTCTATGGTCCCCCCAGCTACAATGGACTTTCACCATTGACAGGGCCTGTTGTGAATTGAGAAAGAGGTGGAAGGAGGGCTTTTTAGCCTGGGCCTTATAGCAGCCAGGAACCTCCAATTATTACTAAACTTATTACTGCCAAATGAGGTCATCTGTATAATCCTAAATATGCAGTGATGGGATTAGAAGGTCACATTTTTCTTGTGTCATAACCGCATCTCCCTACCTACAGTTTACTGTGAGTGACCACTTTCTTTTTAATAATCTTATCACCTTATACATAGAACTGTTATAGTTCATTGTGGCTTTTGTCTGTGCTGCATGTGAAAAATATAACTGTAGGCGAACATACTTAAAATATTCCACAATTTATTTATTTTTTTTTTTACTATCTTTTGGCATGTCTTCATTAAAAACACAATGAAACATATCAAGAGCTAAAAAAAGGAACAGCCTGTTTTCTTTCTGTTGTTTGTTGCTTGTTACGATTCTAGGAAACTTGCTCAGCATGTTGAGGATAAAGAGGAGATGCAGAATAAGAACTCTGCATGTCTAATGCAGAGGATGGATGTTGGCTGTATGTCCTGGTAGGTGATGAGGTTAGGAAGCAAAGCAGGCAAGGTACATATGTTTATGTGTAGACCAACTTAAGGACTTTGAATTTTATTTTGGCTGTATTAGTCAGGGTTCTCCAGAGGGGCAGAACTAATAGGATATATGTACATATGAAAGAGAGTTTATTAAAGAGAATTGACTCTCACAAGGCAAAGTCCCACGATAGGCTATGTGTAAGCTGCAGAAGGAAGAAACCAGTAGTGGCTCAGTCTGAGTCCAAATGTAGGGAAGCAACAGTGCAGCCTTCAGTCTGTGTCCGAAGGCCTGAGAACCACTGGCAAACCACTGGTGTTAAGTCCAAGAGTCCAAAGACTGAAGAACCTGCAGTCTGATATCCATGGACAGGAAGCATTCAGCACAGGAGAAAGAAGCCGGAAAACTCAGGAAGCCAGCTTATCCTACCTTCTTCTGCCTTTGTTCTTGCTGCGCTGGCAGCTGATTGGATAGTGCCCAACACCATTGAGGGTGGGTCTTCCTCTCCCAGTCCACTGACTCAAATGTTAATCTCCTCTGGCAACATCCTCACAGACACACCCAGAAACAATACTTGACCAGCCATCCTTCAGTCCAACCAACTTGACACATAATAGTAACCGTCACACTGGGGTGTGATGGAAAGCAAATCAAGGGTTGGAAGTAAGAAAGAAATAATCTTATTTGCATTTTTAAAAGATCATTTTTCAGTTGAAATTGTGACTTAGGCTTGAAACTGTGGCTTGGGAAGGCTCAGGACTATGTTGCTCGTAAATGACAAAACCCATATAAAATTGGCTTAAGCCAAAAGGGGAACTTACTGGATCACGTAGCAGAAAAGTTAAGCAACTAATTTCAAACAAGAATGCATCCAAGTACTAAAATAAAGTTGTCACGAATATGCCTCTATTTTTTTGAGACATGGATTGAGAAGTGGGCCAGGGTTATTCTGCAAATGCAAATTAAGTTTCTGTTACCAGAAATAAGGGGGAGGGATGATGGAGAGGCAAAAACAACAAATGTCCACTGTAGCAGGAAAAGAAAGAAAGGAAAATGGAGACTTGGTTTACACATGATTTGAAAGATGAGGTTTGTGTTTTTCAATGATATTTTAAAAACAAACAAATGAAAAAACAAAACAGGGCAATGGGCTCTCAGTAAAAAGGGTAAATGTCACATGACTTGGACTTAGAAGGTTTTCTTTATGACTTGGGGAGGAGTAGGTCAGGAAGACAAAGGGTATGGCCTGACCACTAGGGCTCTCTGGTTCTGTTTTACCATGCACAGCAGACTGAAAAGTTGGAAGAGGACTTTGGTTTCAGCATATACCTGATAAATGTTCAAGCTTCTAATCCTGTCATTTTTGCAAAGATGGTATTGACAGCTTAGTGCAGTAGAAAGTGAATGTGTCTCACAGTTCAATACGGTTTCAAGCTACAGTTCAGGCTCTTAGTCATGTGACCCAGGACATTTACCTTACCTCTCCAAGCCTCAGACGTCTCATCTGCAAAATGGAGGAGCCAATGGAGTCTACTTTTGAGGGCTATGATAAAGACCAAACAAAAACCTTCATGAACTGTGCCTAGCACAGTGCCTCGCATGTAGTGATCACTCAATAAAGGTGATGACTCTACCTCTTCTTTCTCAGCCTTGTTATTGCTGTTCTTATTTTGGCTAAACTGAATTCATAGTGCATGATACAATGCACACAAGCCTGACTCAAGGCATTGTATTATCTGCTTAGGCCCAAAATAATTATGTTTGTCTAGAAATAACCATTTATAAACCTGTTTATAAACCATTTATAGGCCCAAAGCCAATGGCTTAGCTTTGGTTGCAGAAAGACTTAGCTGTTTTACCTTGAACCAGGTAATTTCATTCGTTAAGCTGAGCCTCACCTTCCCCAACTAATAATCTTCATAAGATTGTGAGACTAGCATGAATAATTCATATATTATGTTTAACATAGTACCTGGACCTTATACAGTTTTAATAAAAAAAAAATATTTATTATTATTATTCTCTAGCAATTTCTGCAAGGCTGCCTTGGGGCTTGTATAAAGAAGGGTTCTGATGGAAAGGTAGAGTTGTGTCTTGAGGACAAAGCAGTTGTCACATGACAAACCTTCTCCACCATATGAGTCACTTTTCTCATCTTTGTTAGTTGGTTGGAATCTGACATCAGAATCTAGTTGCCTGTTGGGTTCCTTTAGAGGTGGGGACTTTGACTCCATTCCACCAATGATTTATTTTAAAATGCCTGGAAGTGGAGGGACACAAAATGCTCTGAAAAGCCAACGTGTGCATCGTCTCAGAGTGATTCCATGACTCTTCATTTGGTGTTTACATGGCTTAAACTGTCTAATTTATAGACGCTGAAAGCACTGGTGAAAGAAACAAACTAGCTTTTGGATCGCTTGATATAGTTTATAGCGCAACCGTAAATTTGGAACCATTTGTGGAACATTAAGACTTGCAAACATCTCCCCCAGTTTTATTACTCAGGAAAAAAAAAGTATGGTGCTTACAATTCCTCTAAAAACTGTAAAATCATTAAAAAAAAATCCAAACAGCATTCACAGACTACATAGTGCAGGATGAAGCATTTATCTCGAGCAGTATATTGAAAGCCCAATTTTCTACTAAAATGTCAGCTTGTTTCAAAACACAAGAGATGACTGTCTTGGAATCCTTGCTGAAAAGAACTCGTCTTTGCTCTTTCTTATTCCAAAATGAAGAAATGTACTATACTTAAGGAGGAATTTAGCAATTAGATGATTGCCGTAAAATAGCAATTGACATCTGCCCTATATGTATTTTTTCTTAGCATCAAAGATGTTTAATTTGAATAAAAGCTTTCTCCTCCACAATCTGACATTTTCCCTGAGTTTTATCTTACTCTAAAGTCATTATCTTACAATTAGGTCTGAACTTAGGGGTAAAACAACAACAAAAACCAGGAACTCCAACACAGGGATCTTACTTGGGCTGCAGTTTTCTGATGTTATCTGAGTTGAGCTGCTTTTTATCATCCGGGTGTTTAAAGGTAAAAGTCTCCGTTCTGCCTCCTGTCCAACCACCTCCAGCCCCCACCTTATGATTCTTTTCACTTGAACCTGTGGAGCAGGCCCAGATCTGTGGGTGTCAGGACAGCACAGTGCTATCATACAAACGAATGTGGAGGTCAGGCATTTATCTTTGTCTCTGTCTCCCCCACAGGATCCAGAGAAAGACGAATTATGGATGAGGTGATTTTATCCAAGCAAAGTTTGAATGGAGATAAATGGTATGGGGTAGGGGGCAAATAGGAACAGAGTGAGGCTAGGGAGGGTCTTTGGGAAGAAGACTGTGTTCTTTTGAGCCCTACAAATGGCACCACAGAAGGGATCCTAGAGACAATCTGATGAGGCTCCATCATGGCACAGAAGCAGTGCAGCATGGGATATTTGAAAGGGCAAATTTCTTCCACATTGCTCTTACATTAGAGGTTAAAGGCACAGGGAACCTAGGTTAGGTGTATGGGGTCTGGTATCAGACAGTTTGCTTTGAATCTTGTTTGTGTTGCTTTTTGGTTGTGTGTTGTTAAGAAATACAACTTTTCTCAGCCAGAGTGCCCCAGCTGCCAAATGGGGAAGAACAACAGTTCCCACCTCATGCAGTATTGAGTGCGTGACTTGGAGTAATGGGTGGGAGAGCCCTTCCTGCCTGCCTTCCATCATTCATTCCCTTACTCAACAAATTACTGAATATGTATGATGTTCCTAACCTGTTCTGGGCACTGGGGTTATAGCATAAACAAGATAGTTGGAGTTTCTGATCTCATGAATTTTATTAAAATTTTAACTACCATTATTATAATAAATGAGGAAAACTGAAATTCCAAGAAGCTGAGTCATACAGATATATTAATAAAAGGGTTTGGCCAGGTGTGGTGGCTCACGCCTGTAATTCCAGCACTTTGGGAGGCTGAGAGGTGGATCACCTGAGGTCAGGAGTTTAAGACCAGCCTGACCAACATGTAGAAACCCTGTCTCTACTAAAAATACAAAAATTAGCTGGGCATGGTGGTGTGCACCTGTAATTCCTGCTACTCAGGAGGCTGAGGCAGGAAAATTTCTTGAACCCAGAGGCAAAAATTGTAGTGAGCCAAGATCAGGCCACTGTACTCCAGCCTCTGTCTAAAAAAAAAAGCCCCTGCTTCTTTGTCAAGGGTCTATTGACTACATTTGCATGAGTCTATTTCTGGGCTCTCTTTTCTGTTCCATTGATCTATGTGTCTGTAGTTTTCTCAATACCATGCTGTTTGTAAGTCTTAAAATTTGGTAGTATGAGTCTTACAACTTTTTCTTTTTTTCTTTATTTAAAAAAACAAAATTTTTAAAAATCTTGTTTTTGTTTTTATTCTTTACTATTATGTTGGATAGTCTAGGACTTTTGCCTTAGTGTATGTGTGTTTGTGTGTATTATATGTATTATATGCATTCTAATATGTATATGTGTCTGTGTGTGTGTGTGTGTGTGTGTATGTATGTATGTGTATATATATATATACATATTTTTTTTTTTTTCCCAGACCGAGTGTCTCTCTGTAGCCAGGCTGGAGTGCAGTGGTGCAATCTTAACTTACTGCAACCTCCGCCTCCTGGGTTCAAGCAATTCCCCTGCTTCAGCCTCCTGAGTAGCTGGGACTACAGGCAGGCACCACCATGCCTGGCTAATTTTTTGTATTTTAGTAGAGTTGGAGTTTCACCATGTTGACCAGGATGGTCTCAATCTCCTGATCTGGTGATCCACCCACCTCGGCCTCCCAAAGTGCTGGGATTACAGGTGTGAGATACCATGCCTGGGCCCTAATATGTATGTGTGTGTATATATATATGTGTGTGTGTGTGTGTGTGTGTGTGTGTGTGTGTGTGTGTGTGTGTGTGTGTATATATATATGAATTAGTTTGTCAATATCATCAAAATAGCTTGCTGGGCTCTTGGTTGTGATTTTGTTGAATTCTAAATTCTAGATCAAATTGGGGTAAATTGAGTCTTCCAATCCATGAGTATAGAATGTTTCTATTTATTTACATAATCTATTTTTTTGTATTAGAGTTTTGTGCTTTTTCACATATAGATCTTGTACATTTTAAAATATTTATAGCTAAGTATTTTATTTTTTGATACTACTGTATGGCAATTTAAAAAATCCAATTTCAATCGTTCATTGCTGGTATATGGAAAAACAGTCAACCTTTGTATATTAAATTTATATCCTGCAACCTTGCTATACTTACTTACTTATTACAGAAGGGTTTAAAAATTTATTTGGTATTTTCTACATAGACAATCACATTGTCTACAGACAATTTGGTTTCGTTCTTCCCCAATTGTATGCCTTTTATTTTAGCTTCTTATTCTATTACACTAGTTGGGATTCAAGTACGGTGTGAATAAGAGCAGGGAAAAGGGCCATCCTTGCTTTGTTCTCAGTCTTATGGAAAAAGCACCCATTTTTCCTCACTAAGGATGATGTTAGCTGTAGGTTTGTTTGTTTTGTAGATGTTCTTTATTTAATTGAGGAAGTGCCCCCAGTTCTGTTTTGCTGAAGATTTTTATCAGCAATTGATATAATAATACGATTTTTCTTCTTTCATCTATGGATGTGGTAGATTACACTGATCGAATTTAAAACGTTTAACCAGTCTTGTATACCTGCAATAAATCTTACTTGACCATTGTGTGTAATTTATACATGGTTGAATTTCATTAGCTAATTTTGGGGGGAATATTTTTTGCTAATATTTTGCTGAAGACACTGGAGGATACTAGTCTGTATTTTACTTCGTTGTAATGTCTTTTCTTTTTCTGGTATTAAAGTAATATTGGCCTCATAGAATGAGTTAGAGAGTATTTCCTGACACTTCAATTTTCTGAAAAGGATTATGGGAATTGTTATTTCTTCCTTATATGGTTAATACATTGCATTGGTGAAACCACCTGGGCTTAGTTCTTTCTTTTCAGAAGTTTATCAATTTAATTACTATAATAAACATAGGCCTATTCAGATTGTCTGTTCCTCCTCATGTGTGTTTTAACAGTTTGTGTCTTTCAAGGAATTGGTTCATTTACATAAATAATAAAATTTGTATATATAGACTTTACTCACAATGCCACAAGTGTAATTCCTTTATTATACTTTTAATGTTCATGGAGTAGTGATGGCCTTTCATTTCTGACAGTAATAATTGGTGTCTTCTTTGTTTTTCTCTTGGTCAGTCTAGTCAGTTGTCAATGTGATAGATATTTCCAAAGAAACAGCTTTTGCTTTTGTTGATTTTCCCTTTGTTTTTTTTTTTTTTAGGTT
The DNA here is from genome assembly GCF_009761245.1 of Sapajus apella. Classification (NCBI taxonomy): domain Eukaryota; kingdom Metazoa; phylum Chordata; class Mammalia; order Primates; family Cebidae; genus Sapajus; species Sapajus apella. The sequence goes on from NW_022436963.1 coordinate 24,731,361, forward strand.
TTATTTATTTATTTATTTATTTAGACTTTTACTTCAGGTTCAGGGCTACATGTGCAGGATTGTCATACAGGTAAATTGTGTGTCATGGCGGTTTGGTGTACAGATTATTTTGTCACTCAGGTACTAAGCACAGTACTTGATAGGCAGTTTTTCGATCCTCTCCCTCCACCTTAAAGTAGGCCCCTGTGACTGATGTTCTGTTCTTTGTGCAGCCCCTGTGATTTCTTTCTTGTGTCCATGTGTACTCAATATTTAGCTCTCACTAATAAGTGAGAAAATGCAGTGTTTTGTTTTCTGTTCCTGCGTTAGTTCGCTTAGGATTGTGGCTTTCAGCTCCATCCAGGTTTTTTGCCCCATTTTCTGTTGGGTTGTTGGTCTTTTTCCTAATGATTTTAAGAGCTTTTTATAGATTAAGGAACTAGCCCTTTGTATTCTATTGTAGTATATAATATTTTCCTTAGATTCAATTGTCATTAAGCTTTATTTACAGTCTTTTGCCATGGAGAAAGTTTTAAAAATATACATTGTTAAAATGATCAAGCTTTTCTCTGATTTCTAGGTTCACGTGGATTTTCCCTTTGTTTTCCTGTTTTCAATTTCATTGAACTCTGACCTAATTTTTGTTATTACATTTCTTTCCTGCTTTATTTAGGCTTAAGGTTTTTTTTCCTCTAGTTTTCTAAAATGGAAGCTTAAATTCTTAATTTTTGATTATTCTCCTTTTCCAAAATAAGCATTTAATGCCATAACTTCCCTAAGCTTTCAGTGGAGCCCACAAATTTTGCTAAGCTATGTTTTCACTTTAGTTCAAAATGGTTTTAAATTTCTCATAAGACTTCGTTTTTGACCATGTGTTATTTAAAAGCGTGTTGCTTAATTTCCAAATATTTGGGAAATTTCCAGCTATTGTTTTGTTATTAATTTCTAGTTTAATTCCATTGTGGTCTGAGAACATGCATTGCATGATTTGTATTCTCTTAAACCTATCAAGGTATGGTTTTGTAGCCCAGAATATATTCTCTCTTGGTGAATGTTCCATGTAAGCTTGAGAAGAATGCGTATTCTGCTGTTGTTGGGTGAAGTATTTTATAAACATAAATTAGATTTAATTGATTGATGATGCTGAGCAGGTCTATTACATCTTATAAATTCTCTGCCTGCTTGATCTATCAATTACTGAAAGCGGGGTTTAAATCTCCAGCTATAATAGTGCATTTATCTATTTCTCCATGCTGTTCTATCAGTTTTTACCTCATGTATTTGACGTTCTCTTGCTAGGTATATACACATTTAGGATTGTTATATCTTCTTAGAGAATTGAGCTCTTTGTCATCATGAAATGCCCCTATTTATCTCTGATAGTTTTCTTTTTCTGAAGTCTGCTTTATGTTTTTTATACAGGAGCTGATCTCAAGAATTGACAGTGAGGGAGTAAGAAGGATAAAACAGGGAAGGAACAAAAGCCAATATTGAGACTGTCACTCTGGGAAATGGTAGCTTGATTCTGCTTGGACATCTCTTTCATCCTCACCTCTCATTTCAGTCAATCCAAGACAGCTGATTCCACACATGCTTCATCCAGCTTCCTGCAGGAGAAATGTGACAGTGTTGCACCTCTGGCTTCCATGGCAGGCCTCTTTTGTTCTGCTTTAGATTTTTCTCATGTCATGGTATGAGATGCCCTTGGGAACCCATTTGGCACTCACATGGCATAATCCAGTCAACAACTGAGTCACAAGAAATGGCAGCCAACAGATAAGTGGGTCACCCTGTATTCCTCTGGGGTAGATCAGGCTTTTCAGACAGTCCCAGGGGATTGAGCATCCAATCTCCCCCGGTAGTAACAACTTGATAGTGCATCCTTGTATTTTGTTTTACTCATTCTCTGTGTTTGTCTATCTAACACCCTCAAAATAAGCTACTTGCACCTCAGTCTACTCTTGGGGAAATCCAGAACTAACAAAAATTAAAGCACTTTGAGAAAACTATTGTGGACAATTAAGATTTTCTCAATTTTAGGTAAATTAAGAATACAGAGCATCTTTAGAAATCTTTGGCATTTTGTTTTAACTGTCAAATATAACATTATTAAAAACATCAAGGCTTCTATGCAGATAGAATATTGAGATAAAGCCTCTTCCAACCAGATCATAATCCCTATAGAGGATCACAGAGATGCCACTGAATCAGAAGTTCTGACATCTTGGGGAGCAAGCACAGAATATGAGAAGGGGCTAGAGAAAGGGTCTAGCCAGAAGTAGATTTTCTGCAACTAGATGGTGGAAAAGTTTGTACTTTTAAAAGCACATCATAATTTTCCTTATTTTTCTATTTGTTTCATGCTCTGACCATTGATGTTTCATTTAGGTACTGAAGAGAGGGACCCTTGTGTTTCTTCTAAAATCTTTTCATCAAGGTCTGAACTTCATTAAAGATTCATTAAAGATACTTTGCTAAAGATACTTCACTAAAAATGTGGCACTTTTTGAGAATGTGTATGCTTCAGTTATCCATTTATGTGTAATGAACCATCCTAAATATAGTGGCTTAAAACAACATTTTTTGGCTCATGGTTCTGCAATTAAGACAGGATACTGTGGGAACATCTTGTCTCTTCTCCACCCAGTATGAGCTTGAGTAGCTGAAAGGCTGGAACCTGGAATCATCAGAAGGCTTTTGGGTGTAGAGATTAATGCTGGCTCTCAGCTGCAGCTGTAGTAAGAACTGTTGGCCAAAACACCTTCATATGACCTCTTCATATGGCAGGTGCTTTCTTACAACATGGTGGCTGAGTTCCAAAAGTGAGCATTTTAAGAGAGAGAGTCAAGCAGAAGCCTTACTGCCTCTTCTAACATAGCCTCAGAAGTCCCATGACATCACTGTCATCTCACTGTATTCATTAGAAGCAAGTCACCAAGTTTGGTCCATATTCAAGAGAAGGAGAATTAGATTCCATATTTTCACTGAAGGTATGTCAAGGAATTTATGGCGCCACCACAGTGTTTGGGGATACAACAGCTCCCCTTGCTCCGTAACTAGCTCTGGCACTATTTATCATGTGAATCATTTGTTCCATGATGCTTAAGCTTATTCCCTAGAGCAACACTGCCCAACAGAACTTTCTATGATGATGGAAATGTTCTATATTTGCTCTGACCAATACACAAGTGGCTATTGAGCACTTGTAATATGGCTAATGAGACTGAGGAACAGAATACAAATTTTATTTAATTTCAGTTAATTCAAGTTTAAATAGATAGGCATATGTGCATAGTGGCTGCTATCCTGGGAAGCTCAATTGTAGAACATGCAGGAAACAGATCAAGTTAAATTCCAGCAGTGATGAAAGCACTGGGCCAGCTTTCTAGTACAATGTTACAACATTCCAATTACAAGCAAAATGCTTCCAGGCCTAACTGCATTCAAAGGTCCAAATCAAGATGATTTGGCTTAGGCTGTCCTAGAGAGAAGAAATTTCCTAATGTGTGAGTGTGGAAATGCAGAATAATCACTGATGAGAAGTGTCAGGACAACTCCGGTGGGCAAGATGCTGGAATCGTTTAGACATGCAGATCCTTGCTCAACAATCTATCTCTTCACACAGAGATGTTAGCCAGCTGCTTTTGGCCTGTAGTGTGAGGAATCTGCAAGGCTGGAGCTCACAGGATGATGACTTCTGAAACTCCTGTGTGTGCCGGTCTTCCATGCCTGCTTCCCTGAGCCTCCTTATTTTCCTTCCATTTATTCTTCTTGTTCCTTTATTTTGAAAGTTGTGATTTTGAAGTACGTAGTTACAATGTTGAAAATGCCTTGAATATCTCATTAAAATAATGAGCAATCATCACCTAAAAAATTTCTTGATCACCTATTAAGTGTAAGGCTCCATGATAAACAGGACAGTAATCTTCACCCTTGGAATGCTATCATCTATTTAAGTGATTTAATAGAATAGTTAACATTTATGGAGATGTTAGTGTGTGTCAAATACCATGCTATTATTTTTTTTTCTGTCATCCAACCTGTAGACAAACCATTCTATTATTTTGATGAATATGATCTTTTTTTTTTTTTTTTGAGATGGAGTTTCGCTCTTGTTGCCCAGGCTGGAGTGCAATGGCGCGATCTCGGCTCACCGCAACCTCCGCCTCCTAGGTTTGGGCAATTCTCCTGCCTCAGCCTCCTGAGCAGCTGGGATTACAGGCATGCGCCACCATGCCCAGCTGATTTTTTGTATTTTTAGTAGAGACGGGGTTTCACCATGTTGACCAGGATGGTCTCGATCTCTTAACCTCGTGATCCACCCGCCTTGGCCTCCCAAAGTGCTGAGATTACAGGCGTGAGCCACTGCGCCCGGCCCGATGAATATGATCTTATTCAGTCCCTTTAAAACCCTATGACACAGGTATTTTCTTAATCCAAACTTTGCAGATGGGGACACTGAGGCTCGATGAGGTAAAATAGCTTGCCCAAAGAAAAACATCTATGATACAGTTGAGTAGAAATTTCAAGCTAGGCTGGGTGAGGTTCCAAGACTATACTCATAACCACTCATCTCCAAAGTCCATACTCATAACCACTCATAACTAATGTCAAAGGATTCCAGCAACCACTCTCCTGTGCTTATATCCCATTACCCTGAATAGCATTTCCACTTCTTTGGGGCCTTATGTTTGACAAAGCCAGTTTATACATAGTTAGCAAGACCTACTGGAGTTTCTGAACAACACTAAGACATTGGTATTTGGGGCATGGCAAAGAGTGCAGATAGCAAAATTTGCTTGTCTGCTCCAAAGACATTATAATAGGATTGAGGAAACAGTTATCAAGAGAGGCTGTGAGAAAATTTTCTTTTTAGCATTACCTATTGGAGGAAAATACCTTAAGAAAAACAACGAGGTAACTGGGAAGGACTAAATGGTAAATGAGAGGCTTTTTGGAGACTCAGAGCCCGTGTGAAATGCTGAATCCTGCCAACTTACTCTACCTGGGAAGGAGTGTTACATCAGGTGTACATGTTTCAACTGACTTAGTTCATTGGAAAGCCTTGAGGAACTGCATTCAAATGCCAGCATTAGCCTCCCTAAGACCGTGAACAGAACCATATTACCATGAAATACAATTTGAAGGAAGCTGATTTGCTATAGGGAGGGAAAAATATCTCACGGAGGACACACAGAAAGACAAAGAATTTAATGGGATAATGATTTATCTAAAGCTCATTATAGGAGACAGACTTATTACTCCAGCCTTGGATTCAGAGATCTGGATTCAAATCCCAGCTCTGTTATTAACTAGCTTGGTAGCTGTGGAAAACATAGTTTGCCCTTCATATCTGCAGGCTCTGTATGTATGGATTCCACCAACCACAGATCAAAAATATAAAAATATATTTTAAAAAACACACCAGTAAAAAAATTACAAATAAAAATAGATTATAACAACTATTTGCATAGCATTTACATTGTAGTAAGTGCTATAATCTAGAGATGATTTAAAGTACGCAGGAGGATGTGCACATACCGTGCCATTTTATATCAAGAACTTGAGCATCCACAGATTTTGGTATTGGTGGGAGGCCTGGTGCTAATCTCCCCACAGATACCAAGGAATAACTGTACTTACTTTCTACCTTCCTCATTAGAAAAGTAGATGCCGTTATAAGAACTATCTTGCAGGCTAGTTGTGAAGATTAAATAATTAATGTAAAATACAGTGGCTGGCACATAGTAAGTGCTCAATAAATGGTAGTTTATCTTATTTTTAAAAGGCCAGTAGAGGACAACGTGGACTCTGGAACTCCATTACCTGGGTCTGAGTCCCAGTTCTCTAACAGTTAGTAGCAATCTGACCTTGGGCAAGTTATTATTTTTTTAACACCTCTGTGCCTCAGTTACAAAACGAAGATTAAAAATAGTCCCTCACACCTTATACCTGTTAGGATGGCTATTATCCAAGCAACAGAAAGTGATAAGTGTTGGCAAAAATTTGGAGAAACTGGGACTCTTGTGCACTGTTGGTGGGAATGTGAAATGGTACAGCCTTTGTAGAAAACAGTTGTTAGTTACTAAAAGTGTTACACATAGGATAACCATCTGATCCAATTCTACTTCTGGCTATAAACTCAATTAAAATCAGCAACTAAAGATGTTTTTATACCTGTGCTCATGGCAGCTTTATTCACAATAGCCAATAGGTGAAAGCAACTCAAATGTTCATTGATGGGCAAATGGGTAAGTCAAATGTGGTATATATGTACAATGGAATATTATCCTGCCTTAAAAACAAAAAAAATTACATATGCCACAACTTGAATGCACTTTGAATATATGACACTAAGTGAAATAAGCCAGTCACAAAAGAATACATATTGTGTGATTCCTTTGTATAAGTACTTAGAGTAGTCAAATTTATAGAGACAGAAAGTAGAATGGTGGTGGTCAGGGTCTGAGAAGAATGGGGACTGAAGAACTATTTTTTAATGGGTACATAGTTTTAGTTTTGGAAGATGACAAACTTCTGGAGATGGATGGTAGCGATAGTCACGCAACTATGTGGATGTACTTGATGCCAGTGAATTGTACTCTTAATTATGGGTAAGACAGTAAATTTCAAGTTGTCTTTACTTTACCATAGTGAAAAAAGAGTTAATTTGTGTCAAGTGTTCAGCGTGTTGCCCGGCACTTAGTGTAAGGCTTTGCTGTGATGTTGATGGCGATGATTGTCCTTATCGTTATTTATTAACAACTTTACTTGTGCCCTAGCCCTATGTAATGCTGCATAAATTAATGCTCCTGACTTTCTGCCTCCATATGGCAGGGATGAAAATAAGTCAAGAGTTAAACAGAAGATTAGTACTCGGTGTAACCTATCTACCTGCCAAATTCTTCACAATGCTGACTTTTTAATGTCTGAGAGAAATGAATATTAATGACTTCCAATTTCTTTCTTTGACCTTCATGACTAATCTTATAGCATCCAAATAAAGAAGATAGAGATGCAGGAAGATTAAACTGATTTTATTTTTTAAATAGCAATTCATAAAATAAAGTGTCTTACTATTGGTAGAATTTAGAAGAGACTTTGCAAAACAAATAAAATACGTCATCCCATCATTAGTAAAAAGGTTAAGGAAAAACAGCAAATCACTAGGCTGTAAGAAATTGCTCACATGCTAAAAGTAATAATGGTAATTTTCAAATAAGACGCCAAAATAGTTGAACTGTCAACTTCTGGGAAATTGTGTGTTCCCACTGACAGTAATTCCTAATGCCAAGGAGAAAAAGAAAATGAAGTGACAGGCTTGTTCGACTTTGCTAATTTCAAAAGCTGAGGCTTATATCTTGGGTGTGTCTGAGAACCAGGGTCACTGAAACCCCTGTTATCCATTAAGGCAGCAGACCCCAGAATTTAACCCAAACACTTATAATTTGTGTTGACAGTAGTGTTTGCATTTCCTTTGTCCTTACGTCTCCACAACAGCATCTGGCACATACACAGTAGGTGCCCAGTGCAAGTATGATGAATGAATAAATGTGGAAATAGTGACCCAAATAAATGCATGCATTTCACACTAATATTTTCCAGTGTTTTTGATTTATAAAGAGTTTCCATGTAATTTCACTTGGTCCTCATAATATCCTTGCTGATGCCTGAATATCTTTAGCTCAAAAAGCCTGCCCAGGACTTGCAACTTCAAATCACGAGTGCTCTCTCTCCCGCTATTATCCTTGGACCTGGCATTGCGGAGAGGCATTTGATGCAGTTGTTTCATTTCCTGTTTCTCATATTTACTTTCTTTCTCCTTCACTAGGCCATAAGCCCAATGAGGGCAGAGCTCCTGTCTAAATCCTTGGAGCTAAAAAAAATTTGTTTTTTTTAATGGATGAATTGGAGCCTTCCCACATTAGAAAACATGGGGTCATGTTTTAAAGTGGCAGTCATGTTCTTCACTATCATTGTGTTGAAATTGGTTTGAACTCTGTTTACCTATTTGTTTTCTTAAGGAGCAAATTACTCTTCATATTATTTGTGCCTCGTGGGCTCATTCAGCTCTGAATCCACATTCATGACTCAAGATTGGAACTTTATTCTCTGACTGACTGAAAAACATACATGTGGGGACAAGAGCTCTGTTTTCCCTGTACACGCAGAAGTATCCAATTCTTTCTTTACATCCTGCAAGACTCCTCTCATATAAATGCCAGCTAATTCATTCATTCACACATTCATGATCAAATAGTGTTTGAGCAACCACTTTGTCAGGTGAGGTACCTGGGGGGCTTATCGGGGATAAACCAGATGTGGTTCCTGCTCTGGAAGGATTTGAAATCTAGATGGGGAGATGGTGACAAACAGGTAAATGTGCAAGTGAATTACACACAAGCTGGCTGTGAGGTGACCTATTGATGTGGAGTTTTGTTTGCTTGTGTTTTACTTTATATGGTACCTTGTGTAAGAGGGTGATAACCATAGGAAGCTCAAGTGAAAAGAATTTGGTTAAACAAAACAGCTATTACCACTAAGAAGTTTTGACTGCAGGGCATTTTACTGCTTTGCTAATCGGTTTTGTTTTCATGGTTAGACTCTAAACATAGGCAACTGAGGTGGGAGCAGAAGATGAGGTCTTAAAGGAATCTGAGCTCCGAGTAGAACACACAGTTAACAATATCGTTAAACCCAAAATGTTGTAACATGGTTGATTTTATTCAACTTTTTAAGTGCTTTATTTTGTAATAATTCTAGATTTACTGAAAATTTGCAAAGATAGTATAGAGAGCTCCTGTAAGCTCTTTAACCAGTTTCCCCTAACGTTAAGACCTCAGGCTACTGAGGCATATTTGTGAAAACTAGGAAATTAATGTTAGTGCCTTTCTTCTATTAATTAAACTCCAGACTGTATTCAGTTGTCTCACTAATGACTTTTTCAGTAACAGAAGTAAATATTGTGTGTAATGTTATTCATTTTGGGAAAAAACTATAAATTAGAAGTACTTAAAAAACTCCTCCATCAGTACATATGATTACTTTTTAATTTTATTTTTTAAAAGAGACAGGCAGGGTCTCACTCTGTTGCCTAGGTTTGAGTGCAGTGGCGCAATCACAGCTGACTGCAGCCTTTAAGTCTTGGGCTCAATAAATCCTGCCGCAGTCTCTTGAATAGCTGGAACTATAGGCATGTACCACCATGCCTGGCTGATTTTTAAATTTTCTGTTGAGATGGGATATCACTGTCTTGCTCAGGCTGGTCTCAAACTTCTGGGCTCAGGCCATCCTCCTGCTTTGGCCTCCCAAAGTGCTGAGATTATAGGCGCGAATCATTGTGCTGGCCACGATCACCTTTTGAAATTACTTTGTTTCTATATAAGCATGTATGAAAGATAACTAAAATATAACAACTAATTAAAAATTTGCTTAATGTTCATCAGAGCCTATACAGGTCAAAATAATTCCTGATATTTAACAGGGAAACTGACAAAGACAGAAAAATTAGTAAGAAAAATTAAAAGCACAAACTTTTTAAACATAGTAATCACTGAAGAAGTTTAAGCATATGCCAATGTATAAGTAAAATAGGGAAGAATAGAGTAGCATGTTTGCTTACCAAAATACACATTTGAAACACAAGAAATGCCCTACGGCAACTATTTTTGAGTGATAAATATTTATTTAAGAAACATCTAACTGCTGCACGAACTTTTCTTTTCTGTAAATTATCAAACAGTATGCACAACTGGATTGCTTGCAAAAACATTTTGTACTTAATAGTCTGCGATTTTTCTCTGCTAATTTTAGCCAATAATTCATTTTTATGGGCAAATCACAGTTCTCTGAAAGAGAAATGCTGATAGGCCTGAGGTTTCTGAATGGTGTTTGTCTCTGAATTATACAGTGATCCCTTGTTATCGGTGGGTACTGATTCTAAGACTGTCCCCCACTGATGTTCGAAATTCATGGATGTTCAAGTCCCTAATATAAAATTTCATAGTATTTACATATAACCTACTCACATCCTCCAATATATTTTAAATTGTCTCTAGATTGCTTATAACCCAGCTGCAGGCCTATACTGGTCTGTGGCCTGTTAGAAGGTGAGTAATGGACAAGTGAGAGCATTACCCCCGACCTCTGTCTCTTGTGAGATCAGTGGCATTAGATTTTCCTATTGTAAACTGCACACGCAAGGGATCTAGGTTGTATGCTCCTTAAGAGAATCTAACTAATGCCTGATGATCTGAGGTGGAACAATTTAATCCTCAAACCATCCACCTCTCCCCCCACTGTCCTGTAGAAAAACTATCCACAAAACCAATCCGCGGTGCCAGAATGGTTGGTGACCACTGGCTTATAATACCGGACACAATGCTATGTAAATAGTTATTATACCATACTGTTTAGGGAATAACAACAGGAAAAGTTGTACTTGTTTACATATACCTATATGCCATCCTTTTTTCTGAATATTTTTGATTTGTAGATGGTTGAATCCACGGATATGGAAACCACAGATATGGAGGGCTGATTTTGTTCAACTGTGCTAATCCTTTGGCCAGGTCACATCCCTGTACCTCAGCTACTTTATCATCTGAAAGCTGTTCCTGCATGGAAAGGTAAGCTCCTCTTATCTCACACACACACACCAGTGGCAATTGCTTTCAAACCAGACTGCAATTGGTTTCCATGTGGTGCTTGACCCTGAGGTTAGCAATGAAATTAACATGGAACATTTTGAACTACGACAAAAGACACATTTGGAATTTGTAAAGGCATTGTATGTTAATGTTTTCATTTTGGCCATAGAGGAACCTGGGTCTACTTAATGTTTCTCAAAAAATGTTTCTCAAGAATAAAGAACAGGGTTGCATGTTGAGAATATCAGTGTTGGCCAGGCACAGAGGCTCAAGCCTGTAATCCTAGCACTTTGGGAGGCCAAGGCAGGTGGATCATGAGGTCAAGAGCTCAAGACCAGCCTGGCCAACAAAGTGAAACCCTGTCTCTACTAAAAATGCAAAAAATTAGCTGGGTGTGGTGGTGTGCACCTGTAATCCCAGCTACTCAGGAGGCTGAAGCAGGAGACTCGCTTGAACCTAGAAGGCAGAGGTTGCAGTGAGCAGAGATCACACCACTGCACTCCAGCCCGGGGCAGCAGAACAAGACTCTGTCTCAAAAAAAAAAAAAAAGAGAATATGAGAAGTGTTGGAGTTGAGCAAAGTTTCAGTTCTGACCTCTCCTACTTACTAATGGTATGGCCATGAATCAAATTACTTAAACTTTCCAAACCTCAGTTTACCACTTTATAAAATAAGAATAATAATAATTAACTCTTAAGGTTGGTAGAAGAATATTTAAGCATGTAACACAGTGTCTGCAATATAGTGAGCACTTTATAAGTGTTAACTGCCATTATTACTACCATTATTAGCCTGTGGAATATTAATAGGTCTTCCCAGGAAAAAAAATTTTGGAAGCAGTGGATCAAGGAGTTAGAAAAGTTTCTTTAGTGCACTATTTCTCATGGTAGTTTTCATTTAAAAGCTCTAACAGGAGGGTGTATGGGATTTCCAAAATTTATTTGATCAAGAGGTCATTTTTTCATAAGCCACCCGTGTTAGTTCTCTGTTGCTCCTACAACAAATTACCTCAAACTTAGGGGTTCACAAACCACAAATGTGTTCTTTTATAGTTCTGGAGGCTGGAGGTCTGTAATGAGTCTTACTAGGCTACAGCTGGCAGCACCGTGTTTCTTCAGGAAGTTCTAGGGGACAATCTATTTCCTTGCCTTTTCCTACATTCATTATCTTCAAAGCTAGCAGGTAGCAACCTAAATCTCTCTTCCTCTTCTCCCTTTCTTTGTCACATCTGCTTTACTAAGACCCTCCTGCCTCTCTTTTATAAGGACCCTTGTAATTAGATTAGCCCTCTCCTCTCATAATGTAAAAAATCTCCCAATATCCCCATCCATAACTTAATGACATCAGCAAGGTCCTTTCTTTGCCATATAAGGTGACATATTTATAGATTTTGAGGATTTGGACATAAACATCTTTGGATGGGGGGCATTATTTTTGTCTACCACTCCACCTAAGAGATCTAGATTTTTGAAGAATCAATTAAGAAAAAAATCCCTGCGTGGATTCCTCAACACCTTTATAGATTGGAGAGAAGCAGAGAGGGGACACAAGAATATAACTGAGTAATATCATTTAAGTTCATAATAAATATGGCTTGTATACCAGTCATGGTACCAATAGGAAATAGATGACATACTCAAAAGTGACTTTTTCAAAGGTGTTTTCCAAAAACAAAACAAAGCAAAAACAAAAAACAAAGGTCTTTTCTAGGGGTAGGAGAACCACAAGGAACAGTTCCAATGTCCCATTTTTTTCCCCATTCTATCTCCTGCCAGGGCTACACATAGGTCAGACTCAACCACAAAGCCAGAAGACAGAAGAGCCTGTGGATACTGACTAGTTGTTCTCAAACTTGAGCATGCCTGAGAAACACCTAGAGGGCCTGCTGTGCCATAGACTGCTGGGGCCTATCCCCAGAGTCTGATTCTGCAGCTCTGTATGGGGACCCAAGGATAATTTGCATTTCTAACAAGTTCTCAGGTGATTCTGACACTGCAGTTTGGGGTAACACTTTGAGAATCACTGCAGTATATGGAATAAGTCAGCCTCCAGGGGCACAGAACAGGGCGAGAAGGCTGAAGAGTGGATTTAGAGGGGAATACAGAAGATATCTGGCACAATAGACAATAAAACACAATGGATTGTGGAGTAAAAAGTATTAATTACATGTGTGATGGGAGTCCAAGCATAGTTGAAAGCCAAGGAGACTGGAAGAGTTGAAGATTTCATGGAGGAGGTGGAATTTCATCAGAGGGATTACAAAGGTTTCAAAAACAGGGGAGAAAGGAGAGGGCATTCAGCAGGCGGGAAGTGCACAGACCAGGGTACATTGGCATGGTCTCTTTCAGGAGATTTAATTGCCTAAGGATAGCAATCTTGCTTGATGAGAAGGTCAGTTTTTAGGAATATTTAGAAAAACAGTTAATTGTATAAGAGCGGGGCAGAAAGGTGGATAATAGTGTCTGGGATTGATGAGGGTGACAAAAGGGAGCCAGTACAGGTTCTTGAGTAAAGGAATATTATGAAAGACCAGGATGATTAGAAGGGAAAAGAGGACCGACTTGGTGACCCAATTAAGAAAGCTATTAAGATAGTCAACTATAGTAAAAATAAAAAAGAAAAAGAAAACATCCCCAATTAATTTGGGGACAAGATATCAGGGTTTAGGCCAGTCTTTTGTATTAACTAGTTGGGGGAGGTTGATCTGATTGTTGAACCACTCTGAAGGGAGTTGCGCATTTTATTATAAGAGTAAGTTGATTACCAGGAGAGGAAACAGCAAATAGGAGGCACATTTCAAATGCTACCCACATCCACACTTAGAAAACATACATGTCTGACAACCAGGGCATAAACCTTGTCAGTCTTTGGAAAGAACAAACTAACCCTTGCTGGTGCTGACTTGTTACTGACCAAGCAAAGATTATGACTCATGTCTATAATCTCAGGACTTTCAGAAGCCAAGGCAGGTGTCTCACAAGGTCAGGAGATCAAGACCAACCTGGACAACATGGTGGAACCCCATCTTTACTAAAAATACAAAATTTGGCTGGGCATGGTGGTGTGTGCCTGTGATCCCAGGTACTCGGGAGGCCAAAGCAAAAGAATCGCTTGAACCAGGGAGTTAGAGGTTGCAATGAGCTGAGGTCATGCCACTGCATTCCAGCCTGGCTACAGAGAACTCTGTCTCAAAAAATAATAATAAATAATTAAATAAAAAGGAAAAAGATAAAAAAGAAAAAATTATACCACTGAGTTCATTTTACTTTGCTTTAAATATTTTTAATGTTTTTATTTTAATTATTTTTGTTTTTAAATGAATTACTACTATAAATATGAACACTAAGTCTTGGAGACTTTGAGAATACACTTTAAGTGCATAGTAGCTCTTGTTGAAAAAATTTACTCTCTTCAAAGTAATAAACATGGAACTGATATGAACCATCTGTCAGTAGATGATGTGGGAGGTTTTGTGTATGTACTAAGCATGGTGCCTACGTTGCTCTAAAAGACAAGAAAAGGAGAAATTTTTTTGAAACAACATTTATTTCTATTCAAATACTTTTTCTTCAGATTTATTTGCTTCTGTTCTCCTTGGAATGTTTTGGATACACAGAACTTAAGTTTATCTAGCTAAATAAAGTAAATCATGTTTCTGATACATCTCAGAATTCAAAAAAAAAAAAAAAACAAGAAAAGAAAAAAAAAAAAACAATAAACGTTGAAATGGTACTCTGTTCCCTGCAAAGTCAGGCAGTGCAGGTTAGCAGAGGGTCATGTTTACCTTCAATGAAGTGATCACTAATAACTTATACCTGTCTACTGTCTGCTATGTGCCAAGTAGATATTTCCTGTGCATTTGTCTTTTGATCTATAATAACTGTGTGAAGTAGGTACTATTATTTTGAGAACACAGACAAAAGAAGACACTGATGCTTACAGACTCTAAGTGTTTGCCCAAGGTCACATAGTTAATAGGTGTCAGTGCTTGTTTCAAATTCATGTCTGATGTATCTTTTTTTTTTTTTTTTTTTAAGGTGTGATCATATATCTTCATTAAGAAATGTACTTTTAAACAACAACATTAAAAATTTTTTTTGAGTACACAGTAGATATATATATTTATGGGGAACATGAGATGTTTTGATACAGGTATGCAATGTGAAATAAGCACATCATAGAAAATGAGGTATCCATCCCCTCAAGCATTTAGTTTTGTTTACAAACAATCCAGTTATACTCTTTTAGTTATTTTTAAATGTACAATTACATTATTTTGACTATAGTCACTCTATTGTGCTATCAAATACTAGGTCTCATTCATTCATTTCATTCTTTTTTTTTTTTCCCCATTTATTTATTTTATTGCATTTTAGGTTTTGGGGTACATGTGAAGAACATGCAAGATTGTTGCATAGGTACACACGTGGCAGTGTGATTTGCTGCCTTCCTCCCCATCACCTACAACTGGCATCTCTCCCCTTGCTATCTCTCCCCAGCTCCCCACTCTCTACTGTCCCTCCCCTATTTCCGCCCAACTGACCCCAGTGTGTAGTGCTCCCCTCCCTGTGTCCATGTGTTCTCATTGTTCAACACCCGCCTATGAGTGAGAACATGCGGCGTTTGATCTTCTGCTCTTCTGTCAGTTTGCTGAGAATGATGGTTTCCAGGTTCATCCATGTCCCTACAAAGGACCCAAACTCATCGTTTTTGATGGCTGCATAATATTCGATGGTGTATATGTGCCACATTTTCCCTATGCAGTCTATCGTCGATGGGCATTTGGGTTGGTTCCAGGTCTTTGCTATGGTAAACAGTGCTGCAGTGAACATTCGTGTGCACGTGTCCTTACAGTAGAACCATTTGTAATCCTTTGGATATATACCCAGTAATGGGATTGCTGGGTCAAATGGAATTTCTATTTCTAGGTCCTTGAGGAATCGCCACACTGTCTTCCACAATGGTTGAACTAATTTACACTCCCACCAGCAGTGTAAAAGTGTTCCTATTTCTCCACATCCTCTCCAGCATCTGTTGTCTCCAGATTTTTTAATGATCACCATTCTAACTGGTGTGAGATGGTATCTCAATGTTGTTTTGATTTGCATTTCTCTGATGACCAGTGATGATGAGCATTTTTTCATATGTTTGTTGGCCTCATGTATGTCTTCTTTTGTAAAGTGTGTTCATATCCTTTGCCCACTTTTGAATGGGCTTGTTAGTTTTTTTCTTGTAAATCTGTTTTAGTTCTTTGTAAAAACCCATGCTCTTTACGATGATGACAGTATTCTCTTTCAACCTCTGCTCCCTCCAATTCCACTCTACTGCTTGCTGTCTCTTTCTTTTTCTGTTTGTTAAAATTTTTGGACTGGTGGTTTATATCTAATGCCTCTATTTTTCTTACAGTATAAGCTATCCACCGCTCATAATACATTATCCATAGTCTTAGTGGATTAAAGAAAAACCCCAAGCATTTATTATCTTACAATTTCTATGGGTCAGAAATTTAGGAATGCCTTGCTGAGTAATTCTGACTCTGGTTTCTTGCATGAGCTGGGGCTGCAGTTACTGAAGGCTTGACTGGCTAGGGGTCTTCTTCCAAGATGGTCTGCTTATTTGGCAGCTGCCAGCAGGGCTCAGTTCCTCACTGGCTGTTGGCAGAAAGCCTCAGTTCTTTACCATGTGAGCTCCTCCATTGGGTTTCTTGAGGGTCCTTGTGACACAGAAGCTGGCTGCCCCCAGGTGAGTGATCTGAGACAGCAAGATGAAAGGCAGGGTGCCTTTTATGACCTAGCCCTGGAAGTTATGCTCCATTATTCCTGCAACTTCCTGTTGGTTACATAGGCCGACCCTGTTCAGCGTGGAAGGCAACTCTACGAGGGTGTGCATACCAGGTGAGAGTGCTGGGAGCCTGGCTGACCACCACCCACTGGGAAGCTGCTGGACACACTTGGCATTCATTCCTATCTTTTTCTCTCTCTGTCTTTTCTTTACTTTTCTTATATTTGGTTTTTGAGACAGAGTGTCCCTCTGTCATTCAGGCTGGAGTGCAGTAGAGAATCACAGCTCACTGCAACCTCTGCCTCCCAGGCCCAAGTGGTCCTCCCACCTCAGCCTCCTAGGTAGCTGAGACTACAGGCATGTGCCATCACTCTTGGCTAATTTTTGTGTTTTACATAGAGACAGGTTTCGCCAGGTTGCCCATACTGGTCTCAACCTCCTGAGCTCAAGTGATCCACCCACCTTGGCCTCCCAAAGTACTGGGATTACAGGCATGAGCCACTGTACCTGACCCTTAATTCTTAATAATGTAGCTTTTCTTCTGTTTACCTGAGTTTTTAGAGACCTCCTCTCAACAAACTTAATAATTTCCTTCTAACTGATCATACTTTCAAGTTTCTTTGCTAAATTTAACAAGTTCTTATCACCTCCTACTTCTCGTCTTGGTTTTTCATTCACATTTGATGCTTAGCACAGTCCCGGGTACATATGAAGGCCACCTGAATGGACATCTATTGAATGAATGAATCCTTGACTTTATCTCAGCTTCCCCCCCTGCTGCTCTTCCCTAGTTCTTCTCCACCAAGGCTCAGTTGCAGGTTGGCCCTAGTTAGGCTAACCAATGTGTTTTATTTGACTCACAAAGAGTTTTAAGGTTATGAGCCAACAGTGAAAGTTAGAAGGTCTCACACAAAAATATGAGTTCCTGTTTTTCTTGAAAAATTAGAAGATCTGGCATGGAAACAGTTGCTAGAGTGAAGGAAAGGGGCCCCTTTTAGAGACGACAGGTGCCCTTTTGCTCCTCATGGTCCCTGGGATTCTTGCTTGTTTCTCCCTGACACTGAAGCTCCTTCACTTGATATTTCTTACTGTGTTTACAATGTTGTTGTTCTTAGAGTGTAGAAATCATTATAAAACCCATGTTTCTATCAAAGTGGGAAAAATGAAAGATAAACCAGGTGTTCATGTGATTTTTCTCATTCCCATCTGACTGAAGTAGGCAAGAGAGTTAGCAACTTGGGTTCTGTGTTCCCAAGCTGTAGAAAATGACCCTTTCATGTAATTTGCCCAGTAGGCCTCCTGCCTCCTTATCTTTGATCTCCTTTCTTTTTTATCACTCCACATTTGAAATGGAGAATGAGGTCAGTGCTCCACTGCAGAAGAGATTAACTTTTCTATTACTATAGGGGTGGAGAGAAACCAGTATAGAATGCATAGTCTTCTGATAAAAATATACTTCACTCATGCACACACTTTAATTATTTTGTTTTGTTTTAGAAACCTATTTGTTCAGCCAGGTGCGGTGGCTCACACCTGTAACTCCAGCACTTTGGGAGGCCAAGACAGGTGGATCACCTGTGGTCAGGAGTTCAAGCCTGGGCAACATGGTGAAACCCTGTCTCTACTAAAAATACAAAAATTAGCCAGGTATGGTGGTGGGTGCCTGTAATCCTGACTACTCGGGAGGCTGAACCACAAGAATTGATTGAACCCAGGAGGCAGAGGCGGCAGTGAGCCAAGATCACGCCACAGCACTCCATCCTGGGAGACAAAGTGAGACTGTCTCAATAAAAAAAAAAAAAATCAATTTGTCCAAGCCTTCAGTTCCACTGTCAGAAACTGTTCTCGAATTTCTTCTCATCTTCTATTCAAGACATCCTTGCATGTCTAGATCAGAGCTCATGTTTCTATGTGTGTACGTGTGGATCAATAGAAGAAGGGGAAGATGAGAGGACAGTATTCAATGGTAAAGTTGTATGTAACTGAGGGGTGTTCATCTCCCCAAAGAAAAAGTGAATACTAGGTTAAATAGAAGGATCAGATTATTCCCACAGAGGTAAGTGACGAATTAAAAGGGAGACACACTGGTTATGGCTGTGCAAGTGTTTGTTGGCAGGTCAACAGGAAAGTGGATGGAAATTCTGAAGATTTTCAATATTTAGTGTACCAGTTAGGAATTACCTTTTGCTCTTGATAACAGAGACACAACAATATTAGCTCAAACCAGTTAGGAATGAACTTTCCCTCATGTAAAAGAAAATTGGTGATAGTCCAGGGCTAGTATAGAGGCTCCATAGAATCACTGTGGATCCAACTTCCCACTGTCTTTTTGCTCTCACGGCCTCAATGCATGACTTCCATCCGTCTTCCATTCTTAGGCCCTGAGATGGCTGCTAGAGCTCTAACTCTTAGCTTGCCAAGCAGGAGGGTGGGGAAGAGCAAGGGAAAGGGTCTCTCCCAGAAGCCCTCTGCCCAAGGTTTCTGCACACATCTCATTGATCATCCCTATGTATAACTGAGGGTGGAAAAGTAATATTTTTTCAGCTGAACACATTACTCAGGGTTTTTATACTAAAGACCAAAAGATGAATGAAAACAACAAGCTCTGCCAAATCTATTTAACAAAAGAAGAGTCATGGTCATTTTCTGGCCATTTACTAAGTGCTAGCACTGTACTGTAAGTCATCAAAACAACCATATGAAATCAGAGAGGTTAAGTAACCTAAGTAACTTGGTTGAGATCACATTTTGGTAAATAGGCCAGGATTTCCAAAAGCTGCTGAGTCATCCTTGGAAATTTACTGGAGTTGAGATATCCTTCCCTGATAACTTTCTTGAGTTTCCCATTTCTCCTAGCATGGTAGAATTCCTGCAGACCACCGTGAACTCCTACCATGAACTCTCCTACTCTTTTCTATTAAGCTTTAAAGCCACAATAAAATAGCAGTTAAAAGCCTTTGGGAAATTTAGACTGAGTGATAAACTATCTTTGGATTGTCACCATTCCTAGACATTTAACTTAACATTTATTGAGGCTCTACAACGTACAGGGTATTTTCTTTGAGCTGTGCTCCTGTATATATACTTTGCTAGTGCAAATCAGTATTCTTTGCTCTTTATGTATTTTGTCATTTCAGGATGAGAAGTCGTACTTATTCTAGTCAAACCAAGTATAAATTTTGTCTTATACACTTACTCTTTGTAAACTGTCTACTGTAAAAATAAGAGCATAGTTTTGTTGTTTTAATATACCAGTTCATTCTTATTTGTAAGATTAAACTCAGCAATTTATGAGTGAGATTTTCAAAGAAAGTATGTTACTCATAAATGCTCATGATGGGAAATTTGGAAGTTCAGCCAGACTAAACATAGTGTCATAGACTTTGTGTTCTGTGGGAGAACAAAGGAGGGGATTTCCTCAAAACCAGGAACAAAACAAGTTGCACCTAGGAGATTGAACTGTGGATCAAATGTTGAAATCCTGAATCTCACAAGTCATTGTTATCTCAACGAAACTCCTAGTGCTGAGTTAAAAAGACGTGTTACTGCTAAGTCATCCAGGTTTTTCTCAGTCTCTTCCAGAAACAAATTTCAAAGCTCACTGTGTTAGCCTATCTTCTGAGGAATCTGAATGGCAGTGTGCAGAATATACAGTTGGCCCTCCATATCTGTGGGTTTTATACCCATGAATTCAACCAACCATCATCTAGCATATTGTTGGGGAAAAAAACTGCATCTTTACTGGACATGTACAGACTTTTTTTCTTTGCCATTATTCTCTAAACAATACAGTGTAATAACTACTTACATAACATTTGCATTGTATTAGGTATTATAAATAATCTAGAGATGATTTAAAGTATATGGGAGACTACGCATATGTTACATGCAGTTACTACACCATTTTATATTAGGGACTTGAGCATCCATGGATTTTGGTATCTGAGGGAGGTCCTGAAACTATTCCCCTTCAGATACCAAAGGATGACGATACTAGGATTGAAAGCTTTCCAGATATATCTGCTTCAATTCCTCTCACATAGTGAGCACTCAGATATTTATTCAATGAATGAATGAAAGAATATCTAATTTCCTAGTTCCCTCTAAGTCTGAGGATCTAGTTTGGGCCAAACTTGTGGCTTTCAGACCTTAAAAGCACACCACCTCCAACTTGTCACCTCTTAACCTATTTGGTATCCATCCTCTGTGTACTTTGGTCTAATGAAATGGTCTTAACAATCACCCCTTGCTTCTTACTCACCAACTCCTCTGACGTTCTCTCAGTCCTTTTCCTTCCTGGTATGAGAACAGCATTGGTCAAGGTTGGCTTGACCTTATAGATGTCTCCTTTCTTAGTTCCTCTGATGCTACATGAACTTGATTCTCTTTCCCTGTCTGACTTCACATCTGTCATTGTTTGGTTTCTCTTCAGTTGTTATATGGAAAGTCATAATGTTCAGTTGTCCACTGAGGTCTACTCACACCTTTCTAAGCCCTCTTTTTTGAGGATCTTGTCTCTACAATTGTCTTTAAATATTTTCTCATTTGCTTCTAACCTAATTTCTCAGCCTTATGTCTTCTTTTTACTCTCACCTCATATTTCCATTATCCAGCAGCCTGGAAAGCTTCTGTACACATGTCTAAAGTAAGAGTGATTATTGCCTCTCCAACACCTCCCCACACACACTCACACACCCGTGCTCACACTTACACAAGCAGCTCCTCACTAAAGGCTTCCTAATCCTGGATCCTGCACCACAATATCTCAAGGAACAGTCTTCAAGGTGGCTTTGACCCACTCACTCCTTCATTCTTCAAAGCCCAACCATTAAGCACTGTGGATGCCTCCTTTTTTTGACACCTTTCAAAGATAATTTCCATGCCATTTAAAAAGTTCTTTAAAAATAAATTTAGTTTTGCAGAAAAGTTGAAAACTAGTACAGAAGATTCCCATGCATTCATCACCCAGCCTCCCTTAATATTAACACCTTACACAACCACTGTACTATCATCACAGCTGAAAAGGTAACCTAAGTATAATACTATGAACTAAACTACAGGCTTTATTCATATTCACCAGTTTTCCCAGAAATAACTTTTTTTTAATCTCCAGAATCCCAAAGTACATTTAGCTGCCATATCTCCTTACCTCCAGCCTGAGGAAATGACAATGTTCATCTAATTACTCGGATAGTATGTCTTCTGGGTTCCTCTTCTCTCAGGTTTATACTTTCTCCTTTGTAATTGATAAATATCTTATGGAAGATGCTTTGAGATTCTACAGACATGCCATTGTATCATTTTGTTGCCCACTAATTTTAGCATCCATCAGTGGATCTTGCCTGTCTTAATTATTACTGTGATGTTCTAATGGTGATTTTCTATTTCCCTCATTCCATTTACATTTATTATTAATTCCTTCCACTTCATTTGAATTTAAAGTTGTTACTGTAAAAATAGTCATGGATAATTTTTTTTGTGTGTGTGTGAGTGCTTACTCTGGGCCAGGTATTGGACAAAACACTTAAAGACTCACGATGTCATTTGATGCTGATGGTAATCCTTTGAATTAGATACAGTTATGTCCATTTTACAAATTCACAAATGGAGGCCCAGAGAGGCCAAATACTTTGATCATGGTCAACAGGATTGAGTCAGCATCCCACCCATGTTCTTCTGATGCTAAAACCTGTTATCTCGCTCCCTACGTGATGCTGCATCTCTTTGGTTAAAACACTTGTTAGAAGTTCTGTGAGAGAGTTTGCTGCCACCAGAAATTCACCCACAAATGCTTCCCAGGGTTGAACTCATTTCCCTAAGGCTTAACATTCTGTCATGTTATTTTTTCCCAAAACATTGCAATAGTTTCCACTGAGGACAGGATGATGTCAGAAGCTCTGAACCCACACTCAAGGAATCTATTATAATACCTGACTCCAAAGTGACCTCCAATGCCTTCTCTATATTAGTTCTCACTCCAGTCAAATTTTCTATTTACAATGAATGGCCTGTGAATTCACTGTTTTCTTTCTCTTGGCTTTGCTTTTCTATTTCTTTTAGTTTGGAATGCTCTTTTTCTTTCTCTTCTTGTAAATCCTGGCCATTTCTTAAAGCACATGACCTAGTGTAGGTGGAAGGTACAGCCATAGGGAGTGGAAATCCTATGGGCTTTAGCTTCAACACTTATGCAGAAACTGGCTCAACCCCGCTTCCAACAGCTCTTACTCAGGTCCCAGCTACTATCAGCTTGCTCCGGGATTGATGCAGTTGCCTCCTAATGGTTTTACCTGCTCCTATTCTTCTCCTGCTACAGCCTGTCCTCTACACAGCTGCCAGAGTGATCCTTTAAAAATGTATGTGAAGACCTGGAGCAGTGGCCGACACCTGTAATCCCAGCACTTTAGGAGGCCAAAATGGGCAGACTGTCTGAGATCAGGAGTTCGTGACCAGCCCGGGCAACACGGTGAAACCTCGTCTCTACTGAAACAAAACAAAAATACAAAAAAATTAGCCGGGTGTGGCGGCATGCACCTGTAGTCCCAGCTACTCAGGAGGCTGAAGTAAGAGAATTTCTTGAACCCACGAGGCATAGGTTGCAGTGAGCCAAGATCGCGCCACTGCCCTCCAGCCTGAGCGACAGAGGGAGACTCTGGCTCAAAAAAAAGAGAGGCCACTCCTCTGCCCGAACCTACAATGGCTTGCAATCACTAAGGTTCTAAGTCTAAATGTGTAGAAAGGCCAGGAAGACCCAACCAGGTCTGCTTCACCTCCCACTTCCTCACCATCATCTCTCCAACCTGATCTCTTTCTACTCTCACCTTTGTTCACACCAGCCCAGCTACACTGACCTCTGTGCTGTTGCTGGACTATTCCAGGTTCACTGAGGCTGCAGAACCTTTGCCTTGGCTGGTTCCTCTGTCTGGAATGCCCTTTCTCCAGATATTCACACAGTTTATTCAGCTCCTTCGGTGTTTACTCACCTGTCACCTTCTCAATGAGGCCTACTGTAATATTGAAGCATCTCCAATGTCCCTTACTTTACTTCATCTTTTCCGCTTTTCACATACTTATTGTCCTCTAATAAACTCTACAGTTATTTTTACATCTGTGGTTTACTGTCTGGAATGTCAGTTCTAGGAGGACAGGATCTTTGTTCTGCTCATGGAAGAATTCCAAGCACCTAGGACCAAGGCTGGCACACAGAAGGTCCTCAGGAAATGATATTTGAATGATTGACATGTCTCATTCAAAATGACCTCTTCCTCCTTTGTTGTCCAGTGATATGCATCATGTCTGAATTATTCTTTTCACGTATTGTATATGCACTGCCTCACTTCAGCTCTGGTATCCATGACCTGTCTTCTCAACCAGACTGTAAGTTTGGAATGGTGACATCTGTGGTTTCATCTTGCAAATGATCCAATCTACCTTCTTTGGTATAATACTCTAATTTTCCTTAATGGAAACTATCCTTTTTCCATCTCCTAATTCACATGATTTTGGTTGGGCTAACATTATTCTGCCCCAGGGATGGATGTGTGGCCCAGACTTATCTGAATAGAACATGACATTATCCTGGCAACAGGGATTGCTTTGGAAATGTCTATTGACTCCACCAAGGTACTGATGGGGAAACAGGAGCACTTTTTTCTACCGAGATTTCTAGAAGTTTCCAGTATATCTCTTTGCCCTACTTTTTGAGTTCCTTACTGGAATTAATGCTTTAACAGAAGAGAGCAGAGTCCAGAGATGAACAGTGGCAGTTTTGTATCTAGATCCAGTTATGCCTAAAGTCCAGCCCTAGAGTTTTTCAGTTACCCGAGATTCAGTGTCATTTTTTAAAGAAACTAAAGCCAGTTTTACTAAAGCCAATAGTACAGTGCCTTATACTATTCATTTACTTATTCATTTATTCTTAAATTTGTTTCATGAAGATGTTTACAGAGGTATATACAACTGTCAGATCAAAAGAGTTTAAAAAATAGTTGAAGAAAACAAGATAAGGGAGAAAAAGAGAAGAACAAAATATGTTAGTCTGCAAAGCATCTGCTGGGAAGTTCTATACATTTTCATGGTGGGTCACACGTTTAGCTCTGATCTTCCAGAGCCAAGGTGAAAGGTACAATGAAGTTGGTTATAAGAGTCACAGCATACATAAAAGACACAAAACTATGAAATGCCAGAGTAGAGAGATTGATCTTATTTACCATCTTTCTGGACCTTCATAGGTTTATTGAAAGAATTAAATAAATGAATGCAAACAAGTTGTACAGAACTGCCCAACTACTCCTGCTGTTGAGGCCACAGGGAATTACCTGCAATAATCTATCTAACTCTTAGTTTCACAATACTATTCCAAATCATAAAATTCATTCATCCAGGTTCCTTTTTGGGTTATAAACATTATAGTCATATAATGATTTGGAGTTGAATTAAAAAAAACTCTCCAAATTTCATTTAGTTTATGGGTAAGTTTTGCTTTGGGCAACAAGTGCGTTGTTTGTAAAGTAAATTACGTCACAAACATTATCTTGACATTGATATGCTTCTTAAGGCTAAAAGATTATCCTTATTTGTTTTTATGTTTTGTACAAAACTTTGAAATTGTAAGTGATTTGAGGTTCTACATCAAATGGTAACTCCTCATTGCTTTGAGTTGTTGGCTCTTTTTTATGTTTTCTTTTTTTTTGAGATAGGGTCTCACTCTGTCACCCATGCTGGAGTGCAGTGGCACAATCAGGGCTTACTGTAGCTTCAATGGCTCAGGAGATCCTCCCACCAGAACCTCCTGAGTAGCTGGCACTACAGGTGTGTACTACCACTCCTGGCTAATTTTTTTTTTTTTTTTTTTTTTTTTTTT
>NW_022436963.1:24756729-24773027 GCF_009761245.1 Sapajus apella
TTTTTTTTTTTTTTTTTTTTTTTTTTTTTTGAGATGGAGTTTCGCTCTTGTTACCCAGGCTGGAGTGCAATGGTGCGATCTCGGCTCACCGCAACCTCCGCCTCCTGGGTTCAGGCAATTCTCCTGCCTCAGCAACCTGAGTAGCTGGGATTACAGGCACGCGCTACCATGCCCAGCTGATTTTTTGTATTTTTAGTAGAGCCGGGGTTTCACCATGTTGACCAGGATGGTCTCAATCTCTCGACCTCGTGATCCACCCACCTCGGCCTCCCAAAGTGCTGGGATTATGGGCATGAGCCACTGACCTGGGGCCCTGGCTAATTTTTGTATTTTTTTGTAGAGACAGGGTTTTGCTATGTTGCCCAGGCTGGTCTCAAACTCCTGGGCTCAAGTGATCTGCCCACCTTGGCCTCTCAAAGCTGAGTGTTTGCACTATTTGGCTTCAATCTGCCAGTTCCATGATTGAGCCAACCCACTGGCCTCTCTGTTCTTTAACCTCATCACTTTCAATAATCTTTTCTTCTGTCTACCTCAATCAGCCCAGAACTACACTTATCAAGAAATATACTTCCTCTTATCCTTCCAAATCATTTCTCCAGTACAATAATTACATCCATTCCTTCAAGACTTCTAGCCATTGATTCTACCACATTGTCTTCTTCTGAGAGATGTCTCAAATCTTTTCCTCATTTGCCCAAGTGAAAGTCCAAAGTCTAACATTCTTCTCTTGCATATACCCTTAAATTTCTTGCCCTGGCACATACTGTCCCTAGTTTTGTAGTCTCAGCTTAACCCTCTGCCAGCTCCACACTTGATCCCCAGCAAGGAAATGTGATTTGAGGAAACACTGCTGATGGGGTCCATATTACATTTATAACCACAATATCAAGTGGGAAATAGTATCGTTCAGCAACTTGATTACATATCCTCAGTTTATTTGCTTACTCATCTAGGCAACTCGTGTTTATTGAAGCTTCGTGTTTCCCTAATCCTGGGTGGAAGAGAACTTGCTCATCTTCCCACTCACCCGTGAACATGTATTGCATCTGCATTCTCATTCTCTGTGTACTGGGTCCCTTCTTTTCTCATCTACTCACACACTTTACTCCTGCAGCTGACACTGCTCTTTCCTACATAATTCTCCCTTTCTCCTGGATTGTCTCTACCTCCTTACAAACAGGATAAACAATCTTCCTTCCTGGAAAACTTTCCAAGTCTCCACTTTCATGTTCCATCACTGTCCCATCTGCTCTCCTTTATAAACTATCTTCACTGGGATAGTCATCTCTATTCACTGTCATTTCTTCTTCATGTACTGTTCTTTCCTAACTCATTCCAACCAGGTTTTTGTCTCCACCACTTTCCTGACGCTGCTTTTGTCAAGGTCACTGATATGGTATGGCTCTGTGTCCCCACCCAAATCTCACCCAGAATTGTACTCCCACAATTTCCATATGTTGTGAGAGGGACCCAGTGGGAGATAATTTGAATCATGGGGGGAGATTTCCCTGTACTGTTCTTGTGGTAACACATAAATCTCATGAGATCTGATGGGTTTATCAGGGTTTCTCCTTTTGTATCTCTCTCATTTTCTCTGGCTATCACTATATAAAAAGTGCCTTTTGTCTCCCACCATGATTCTGAGGCCTTCCCAGCCATGTGGAACTGTTAAGTCCAATTAAACCTCTTTTTCTTCCCAGTCTCGGGTATGTCTTTATCAGAAGTGTGACAACAGACTAATACACTTACCAAGGGCCTCCATTTTACCTAATTCAATGATTCAATGACCTCCCACTGGGTCCCTCCCACAACACATGGGGATTATGGGAACTATAATTCAAGATGAGATTTGGGTGGGGACACAGCAAAACTATATCACCAAACCTACTTTTGTTTCAGGGCCTTTGCACTTGCTGTACCTCTACCTGAACTCTTCCTCCACTAGATCTTCACATGACTTGCTTAGTCATTTCATTCAATTGTCTGCACATGTATTCTCAGAGAGGCCTTCCCCGACACCCCACCTAATATTGCCTCCTGCCTCCATTGTTCTGTAACCTCTTATCCTGCTTTGAATTCCTTCATAGGACTTAGTACAAACTGACACGACTTTATAAATTTCTTTATTTCTTACTTGGCTATATTACTAGAATGGAAACTCTCTGAGGACATGGAACTTCTTTGTCTTGTTCACTGTGGAATTTCTAGTGTTTAGAACAACTTCTGACAAATTGTAGATACCGAATAAATACTAATTAGATAAATAGCTACAATACTAATTAGATAAATAGCTACAGCCATTTATTGGAATATGGATATATAATAGACACAGCACTAGGTGCTATGAAGACTGGGATAAGTGAGACTATTCCTGCCCTCAGGGAGCTGCCAGCCTTGTGCAATCATTCTTGACGTGTCCTCCTTGGGCTATCAGCATTGGCATCACATGGGAATTTATTAGAAAGACAAATTCTCAGACCCCATCTGGACCTACGGAATTAGCAACACCATGGGTGGGGCATTTGTCTGCATCTTAACAGGCCCTCCTGACAGCACTGACATGGGGCAGAGTTTGGGAACCACTAGTCTAATGGGAAAGTCAGACCTTAAACAAGCAGTTATGGTGTAGTGCTGGCCAGTGTCATTAGCAAATGCTAGAAATTCAAAGAATGTCTTTGCTGTAGATAAGACTACCGTGCCAGTGCAAATAAATCCACCAGCACATTTCTATTTTCTTACAGTTTTCACTTTTATAAAGCAAGTGAACTTATACTCTGAACAGAAGAGAAAGAAAACCAAAACCAAAACCAAAACCAAAACTGTAGGTTCAAGA
The DNA here is from genome assembly GCF_009761245.1 of Sapajus apella. Classification (NCBI taxonomy): domain Eukaryota; kingdom Metazoa; phylum Chordata; class Mammalia; order Primates; family Cebidae; genus Sapajus; species Sapajus apella. The sequence continues at coordinate 24,759,563 of NW_022436963.1, forward strand.
CCAAGGGAGTTGCAGGCTAGTTTAACCAGTTTTCTAAATCCAGTTAAACTAGGCTATAACTCTCGGGGCTGGCCCACGCTCTGCGCTGTTTAAATTACAGAATCTCAAAGCGGATTGGAACAACAGGCCCAGTGTTGCCTGGTGTGAGCCTGCAGAGCACCTACACAATAGAAGTCACTCACAAACAAGGACTCAATACACTGCTATGGATTAAAACCTCAGTGGAAAGTTAGCCCTGGTCCAAGAAAGCAGGCCAGCCCAATTTCAGTTCCACTCTGTCTGCACTGTCCACATGTGAGCGTCTCTGCTTGAGGTTTCTGTTAACAAGTTGTTAGCACAGTTTTTAGTGAATACCAGTGGGCTGTTTCCCCATCACCCTTACAAACATGAGTTAGTCTGCCCAGACCTCTGATTTCAGCATCAGATAAAAAGAAGACCTCCTGGATGTTTCTACCTCATATTTACCCACTGAGCAATACTTTGTGAACCAGTTTAATTGGCTTGAATACCTCAGACATGCTATCAGCTGATAAATCAGCAGGAGGCTCTTAGAAAATTAGGTCAACCTTAATCTTATTTTAGAACTTGGAGTTGTAGAGGAGAAAGAAAGAAAGAAAAAAAGAAAGAAAGAAAGAGAAAGAAAGAAAGAAGAAAGAGAAAGAAAGAAAAGAGACAAAGAAAGAGAGAAAAAGAGAAAGACAGAGAGAAGAAAAAGACAAAAATTTGAGCAGGTTTTAGTGCAGTGAATTTATTGGCTATTTCAAACCTTCCAGGATGTCGGCTGAAGCCCATATGAAAACAGTTAAATGCTATTCTAACAGACTCCAATATGCTGGGAATATGATAGGGGATGTTGAATGGAAAATTCTCTAATTACTATGTTCATATTTCATGGTGAAATATATTCAAGATTAACTATATTGTAACGGGATGGTACATGTATCCAAAACATTTGGGGGCAGCTTGGTTGGGTGGGAAGGAAAAATAGCTTAATCAGGCCAGAGAGAGAGTTCTTGTAGAATTTCTTGTTGTGCATAGCTAGTTTTAAATTTCTTCTTTCACAACTTTGAGCCACTGTTTATGAAGTCAGCATTGTTAGGAAATAAACTTGGTCAGCATGCCCATCTTTCCATTTCTACACATGGGGGGCCATATTTGATGCAACGTGAGCCATAAGAGTCAGGGCAGCTGCCTAAGGTTTAGGTCTCGTACATAAGGCCCTCTGTGGGTTTCACAGTCATCCACTGAATTTGGAAACCAGTCAGTTTTTCTGAAAATATACATGACGCTAAACTACAGGCTGAATTTTCAATATGTTGTAAACATTCTCACAGTGAGAGCAAAAATAGCCCACTTTGACTCATTGCCTGCCAGTGCTTGCTCTTAAGAGTAGCCAAGAAGAGCAAAGATGTTGGGAAGGAAAAAGAAAACCAGAAAGAGACAGTGACAAAGAGAGAGACAAGAGAGAGAAAGAGGGTCATGAGTTGAGAGAGACAGAGGGTGAGTGAGAGAGAAAATTTTAAAGTAAACAAGCAGCTCTAAGTACCTTGGACTTAAAATTGCTCAAAATTTCAGCGGAAAGGGCAAGCCTCACTTGGAGGATCCTTGGGTAATAAAAGACGTCTTGGTTTTATGAAGGTAACTAGCATTGGCAGAGCTACTGGCTGCCTGCCTGCATAGTCCCACGACCTATAACTTAATTTGGATTTTGGATTCATGCAAATGTGAGCATCAGAGAGAAAATAAAGCCTCAGCTGACAACCAGAATGAATTTCCCAGCAGAGCTCATGAGTACATCCTTACTGTGAAGAAACAGGGGGTTTTCCAGGGCTTCTCAATTCTCAATGCTTCTAGCACTTGGATATAAAGTGATAACAGGGTCCATTTATAGATGACAGAGACAGGAAAAAAATACAAGAAGAAATAATGTTCATAATACTTAGAGTATGTACCTGGGAAAGATATTCAAAATAAACAATGCTGATTCCGTAAATATTTTCACTTTAAAGTTTGATGGAGTTAATAGTATTTGTTTTCTTATTCTCTACCATTTTTCATTGCAAATTTATAGAATTTGTCATTTTTTTCTTTTGCAATGGCATTTTTAACTGAGTTTTAAAAATCTTCAAGCATGTTTAATTCCATTGCATTCTTTTTATTCCATATTCCTTTGAGTAGCTCACATCTTTTAAAAAACTTTAATCCTGGACCTCATAGACTCAATTTTAGAACTGATGTTCCCTGTTTCAGGCCATGATATTTGCTCTATTTAGTAATATGTTATTCCCAGGGCTTCATGGGTCACCAAAGAAGCCCCGGTTATCTGCTTCACCCCAGATTCCTGGGTCCAAATCCCGGTTGCAGTTTGATAACTGCTCAACTTTCACAAGTTACATATTTCCTCTCTAATTTAGTTTTCCCATTTTCAAGACGGAGACAAAAATAATGCCTACCACGTAGAGTTGTTGTGGAGGTTAAATGAGTTGATATAAATTAAGCACTAGAATAATTCCTGGCACATGGTAAGTGCTATAGAAATGTTAGTTGTTATTCTGAGTCACTCAATCACTAATTTATACATTGAAGTTTTATTTATTGGGTTTTCAATGCTCTACTCCTTCATCCACAGGGCCTTTGCAACTATAGCTCCCTTCGCCTCACTGTTTTTTCCATCTTTACCTGATTAAACTATACTCTTCCTAACTTAATCCAAATACCATTTTCTATCAGAGTTTGCCCTGTGACTCCAGAGTGGATCAGATTTTCAATGTCCTGAGTTCCCTTCCTTCATCACATTTATCAGAGACTTTGAATTATGCCTTTGGCTTTCATTATTTGGCAACTACACACTCCTCCCTAGACCACATACCCCATAAGAGCATTACCATGCAAGTTTTTGTTCATCCTTGTATCTTCAGTGCCTAGCAGAGAGTAGATGTTCAAGAAGTAATTGCTGCTGAACCAGTGGGTAAATGTGCCATCATGGCATTGGGCCCTAATGAGTAAAGATCAGCAGTTCCTGCCCTTGAGGTGCTTGCAGACAACTAGAGGCTGGACTCCAGTCTGGACTCAATTTCAATTGTCCTGGTGAATAATGACAGATCACTTGGCTCTGTAGCCTCATCACCTGCCCTGGTGGCCTCCAGAGCACTTGATGGCAGGATCCCAAGGACAGGAAATAAAAATCTGACTAGCAAAGCAGGATAAAGTGCCTATGCCTTTTTAGAAAACTGCCCTTGGGGACCCTCAATTCATACTGACTCTAGCTAGCTTAATGATAGCAGGAAACTCCAAGAAATTTCTCTCCAATTTTTTTCTTGGATAACTTATTCAGGCTGTTACTGACAGTGCCTCTGCAAAACTTCCTCTTCCTGTAAAATAACTTTACATTTAATTGTGAGTTCAGTGGTAGTTGTGATTCTCAGATGTCTATGCTTTTTGGGGGTTGGCACAGGTCTACTGTTCTGTGCATAATGTTTGACTGCATCTTCAACTTTGCCTCGTGTTTCACTACCAGGCATACTCAGTTAATCTACGCAGTGTGGACAAAAATGGAGATTGGAGGACTTCGTCTCAAAATTTAAATCCAGCTGAGCTTGTATCTTATTTCTATTTCCTTTCTACACTCATAGGAATAATAATTTTATAGCGATGACTGTCATAACATGCATTTATTAAGTACTTGTATGTTAGTAAGTAGGTCATGGCATGTAGGACTTTAAGTTATAGATCTTTTATATCTCTGCTAATAGCTGTTATATGACTTTGGGTTAATTACTTAATATATTGTGCCCTTGTTTTCTTTCTGTATTATGCAGATTATTACCATACTTGCATCATAGCTTCTGTGAAGTTCATGTGTGAGGATGCAAGGAAGTGATTAGATCAGGGGTCTCCAACCCTCAGGCTGCAGACCTATATGCAGGCCTATTAGGAACCAAGCTGCACAGCAGGAGCTAAGCAGCACGTGAGTGAGCATTACTGTCTGCGCTCCACCTCCTGTTAGATCAGCGGTGGCATTAGATTCTCACAGCAGTGTGAACCCTATTGTGAACTGTGCATGTGAACGTTCTAGGTTAAGTACTCCTAATGATGATATTACTAATGCCTGATGATCTGAGGTGGAAAAGTTTCATCCCTAAACCATCTCCCCCAACCCTTCCCTGGTCTATGGAAAAATTGTCTTCCATGAAACCATTGCCTGGTGTCAAAAAGGCTGGGGACTGATGGTTTACATAATACATGCACAGAATGCTCAATAATGGTAGGAATCAGACTGATGCAGGTGCTGATAGTGTGCTCCTCATTCATGAAGTTCATCAAGATCTCAACTCAGGAATTTACATTAAAGTTGTCCTGGACTGCCTATGTATCTAGACATGTGCTAGAGGCAAACTCAAACTGTCTCCAGAGGAAGTCCTCTTTAACTTAAGTCACATAGATTCCCCTCAAATACTTAAGAACAATGACCAACATACAGTTAAAAATAATAAGCACATGGGGCCGGGCACGGTGGCTCATGCCTATAATCCCAACACTTTGGGAGAAAATGTAATGGGCTGTTGTTGTCACAATGATTTGAGAGAACAGGTGGAATAGAAGTTAAATGTCTTGCAAAACATAAAGACAAGGACAGTATAGTCTCACATAGTAATACATCGTCCTCTGACCTGCAGGACATTAAAAAAAAACAGCTTTATTGAAATATAATTTACATACCATAGAACTCACCTATTTAAAGTATACAGTTTAATGTTTTTTAGGTTATTCAAAGTATTTTGCAACTATCACTATGATCAGTTTTAGAACATTTTCATCTCTCTCTCCCCAAAAACCCATACTCATAGCAATCACTCAGCCAACCACTCTCAGTCCTAGGAAACCACTAGTCTACTTTCTGCCTTTATAGTTTGTCCTAGTCTGGATATTTGATATACAGTCCGGTGTCCCTTAACAATGACAATGCTTTTTGAGAAACGTGTCATTAGGCAGTTTTACTGTTGTGTTAACATTGTAGAGTGTACTTATACTAACCTAGATGGTATAGCCTCTTCCATACCTGTGATACATAGTATAGCTCATTGCTCTTACAAATCTATACAACATGAGACTGTACTGAGTACTGTAAGCAATTGTTACACAAAATTAAGTATTTATGTATCTAAACATATGTAAACATAGAAGAGGTACCTGTGTTAGGCTGTTCCTGCATTGCTCTAAAGAAATACCTGAGGCTGAGTAATTTATAAATGAAAGAGGTTTAGTTGACTCATGGTTCTGCAGCCAGCACAGGAAACATAGCTCCGGCATCTGTTTGACTTGTGGGGAGATCTCAAGGAAATTTTATTCATGGCAGAAGGCAAAACAGGAGCAGGTGTGCCACATGGCCAGAGTACGAGCAAAAGAGAAGTGGGAGGTGCCACACACTTAAAGAACCAGATCTTGTGAGAACTCACTCACTATCACAAGGAGAGCACCAAGCCATGAGGGATCCACCCCAATGACCCAAACACCTCCCACCAGGCCCCATCTCCAACACTGGGTATTATATTTCAACATGAGATTTGGTGGGGACATATATACAAATTATATCGGTACTGTAAAAATATGGCATGGTAATCTTATGGGACTACTGGTGTATAGACAGTCCATCATTGACCAAAACCTCAGCAGCACATGACTGTAAATTGAATGAAAAAATATGTGGTCTTTGGTGGCTGGCTTCTTTAGTTAGCATGTTTTCAAGTTTCATGCATGTTGTAGTATGCATCAGTACTTCATTCTTTTCCAGTGTAAATAAATAATATTCCATTGTTTGGAGATACCACATTTTATTTATCCATTCATCATAATGAATATCCAATCATCATTGATGGATATTTGAGTTGTTTCCTCTTTAGCGCTGTTTTAGGCATTCATGTATAAAGTTTTGCATGAACAAATTCTTACATTTCTCTTGGGTATATACCTAGCGAGGGAATTGCTGGGTCATATGGTAACTCTGTTTTGAAACTTTTGAGGAACTATTAGTCTGTTTTCCAAAGCAGCTGCACCATTTTATGTTCTTCCCTGATCTGCAGGTGGGAATATCTCTATAATCATTTGAGTGCATTATATGACTGATTTACATATAAACATAAAGCACTGATTTGCAAGATACAATTGGCAACCACACTATTTGTTGTATTTGGTTACTCACAAAACACATCTTATATTAGTCTATACCAGTGGCTGTCAGCCAGAAGTAATCTTCCCCCCAGAGGTGGTTGGCAACGTCTGGAAACATTTGTGGTTGTGAAGTATGTGTGTGTATGTGTTTGTATGTATGTATGTGTGTGTTACTAGTCTAGTAGGTGGAGTCCAGGGATGCTGTTAAATATCTTACAATGCATAAGACAGCCCCCAATAACAACAGAAAGACTTATCTAACCCAAAATGCCAATAGTGCTGAGGCTGAGAAAACCTGATGTCAACTCATAGTTCTCAAATTCACAATACTTCTTTTTACAAGTATACCACTTTCCTACTATTTATTATGTGCTTTAAAAGAGTCATGCCTGGGCATTTTCCGATTGGAATGCATATAATTTTACTATAGGAAACATTTAAAATCTTCTATATCATAGCCTGGAAATTATGTTGATTTTATAAAATATATAGATTATACTAGCTTCAAATTTAATTTCTGGATAATACATCTGCTAGAACAGGAATCAATGGTTTGGATCCATCAGGTTCAACACTGGGAGCTGGGATGGGTACAGCTTCCTCAGAGACTATTGGGCCTCCAGCGGGTGAATGCTGGAGGAGGACTGGGGGTCTGTGAGGGAGGAGGAAGAGGAGAATGCTGGACAGACAGTGAACAATGTCTATTACAATTTCTAGTGTTTGCCAAGATCCAGATTTTAGCTCTTGGGGAACCCTAACTGTATTTCCTACCTTGGTACTTTATAATCTCCTTTCTTTTGTAGCTTCGGCTCATCTCAGTAGATGATGTTAATTGCAACCAAAAGGATCCAGGAGTAAAACAAGGGCAGGTGGGAAGATAATGTAAGTGGAGGAAAAATAGTATGACATTCTCATAAGTTTAAAGAAGGACTGTAATAGATATGAATTAAAACTGTCTGGCCTGTTGGCTTTTGTCAGCAGATGTGGTTATGGGGCTTATCCGCTTAAGAATTTGAAAAAGATGCAGAAAACTTAGCCTTCATACTGAAGATGGTGCAGAGTTTACACGTGGGCAACAAAGGCTTCATAACAAAAGAAGTGTCATGGGAAAAACAAGAGCTGAAAACACTGCCTGCCCCTACGAAGTTGGTGCTATGAAACTTTCCTCTGCTTAGCAATCAAGCAGCACATTTCTCTACTGATCTGTGAAGGAGAAGGCAGTACTATGACTGACAAGTTAAACTTTTCTTTGCTGTTTTGAACCTCACTGTGCATGAGAATCTCAGCATATGTGTCCATGCCTACATGTGCATGTGTGGGTTTAAATCAGATTCCTAGATTCAGTCCTAAGGGACAATAATCTTAGTAGGGCTTGTGTGTGCCTGGGAACCTGCATTTTAAACAAATGCTTCCTCCTCCTCCTTTATTCGCCTCTCCTCTTCATGATTGTGATTCAAGCTTTGAGAATTTTGCTTTAGATGTAATGATTCTGGTATTTTCATGACCGAGGCAAGAGTTGGGAAAGAGCGCTGTCAAGAGTTCGTCGTGCTGCAGTGAGCTTACTCAGATCTGTTTGTCAGCTCAGCTTTCTGACTGCTTAAAGGGCCAGAGAAGCTGGTTCTTATGGGATTGGCTGACATTCCCTCTCCAATGGAATTTCCTTTGCTGCAGAACCTGTGGCCTGCACCATGCTGTGCACAGATTTTGCTGCTACTCGGTAAGATTTCCTTGAAGTGGCCTAACTGAGTGATGGCTAGGAATGGGACTTGGAGGCCCTGAGAGCACACTGATTGCAATGTGGACGTCATGCAGGGTTTTGCAATGCAGAGGAAAATGGTGTTGGGCCAGTGATCATGTTGGCTGCCTTATGAAATGTACCTCTTGTGCCCTCACAGAGGAGTTACTCTTGATACTGACCAGGGTTAGAGGAAGTGATGAATGTGTTTATATGTATATATAACCCCTGATGAGTTGAGGTTTCTGTGTTTCCAATGGACTTTGATGTGGAGGAGAAAATACATTTCAAGAAGAAAACCCTGTAGGAGAGAAGGCTGGGTGCCTTCCCCCACCTCCAAAGGCAACCAGATAGAAAGCAGGCCCTGAGGATATAAAAATTTGAAGTGCTGTGGAAAACAGTAATTTCAGCTGGGATTTCTGGTGGGTGTGGAGAGATGACTCAGATTCATGAAAGAGAATCAAAGACATCCTGGAAAGAAGAAATGTGGCAGCATATGGTTGTTTTGCCTTTTTCTTTCGAGAATGAGGGAGCTTCAAGAAGGAACAGAGGGCATACACTAGTGTTAGGGAGGACTAGGGAGCTAGATGTCACCTGCCAAGGCCAGAGGTGTCCTCAGAAAGAACAATAGGACATCTTGGTGACAGAAATGGTACCAGTGTTTCCTGGATAGCAAATACCAGGAACTCTGCAGCACTGCTCTCCTCACCCTTCCCATGACAGACATCACCAATGGATCACAGTGCTCTTTTTCATTTGAGGCAGTCATAAGCAGATCAGAGTTAGCACTTTAGATGAGACTAAAGATACTTAAGCATTCCACCAAAGAAGATCAGAGGGAACGTCTCAGCCCAGATGAAATGTAGAAACAAGGCAAGTATCACAGAATGATTCCAAAGCTTCAAAAATCTCGGGATTCTCCAATTTCTTTCTAAGGACTATGAGAAACCTAGGATAATTCATATCAATGATGATAACAGCAGCTATTATTTATCAGGCACTTTCAATATGCAGGCACTGAGCTATTTTTGTTTCATTTAATCCTCACAGCAGTGTTGTGTGGGGCTGACATTCCCATTTTATAGGTAAAGAAACTGAGCTCCGGGAGGTTGACTGACTTTCTCAGGTCAATTAACACAGCTGATAGGTTGTAGCCTATTGTCATTACTATATTTTACCCCCCCCATAGTTACTTCTTATCTCATTCCTCATACTCTCCCTCCAATGTTTATCTCATATTTAGAGTTTACGCATCACCTATAGTCAGGTACCGTTTCCTACACTCTAAAGGTGCAAAACTGCATGGGGGCGCACACACAAATATACACACATCCTCTAAGGGTAGCTTAGCTGTCCCTCCACTGTACTCCCACAGTATCTTATGATTACTCTAATCAAAGCACTTATCACCCTGTTTTTAATTCCCTTATTACTTGTTTATTTCCTAATAAGACAGAAATCATTTAGCACAGGGACATTCTTGTTTAATTCTTCTAGGCTTTCTACAACTAAATTATTGATATTCCCAGTTGTTCTGTAATGTGGCAGAATACTATCTTACCATATATGTGTTGCTCATTGAATACTCTGACATCTCTCTTTTCAATAAACTTGTGTATGGAAACACGGTGTGAACAGTACTTGCCAGTTGTGAAATACTATATTTTTTTCTTTCCCCAAAGAGTATGAGGCACTTTAAGCAAAACGCACATGTATATGCATACTTCTGTCTATATACATTTTAATAATAACAATAGCTGTCATTGACAACTATTGATTGACAACTTAATACATTCTAGGCCTGTGCTAAGACCCCAAGTAACATTGTCTCATTTACCTTTTGCCTTAGGATACGTTTTAAGCATAATTTTTCCAAAAGAGAAAATTGAGGCTCAGAGAAGTTAGGAAATCTGCCTGAGGCCACATAGCCAGGAAATGACTGAGCTAATATTCTGACCTAAAAGGTTTATCTACAGAGTGTCGGTTTTAAGTGGTCATTTAGAATCCAGAGGGCTTGGGCTCAAGATGATCTCCCTCAGTCTGGTGAATGTAGGGTAATGCAAAGGCTTAGCCCCAGCCAGACTTCTGACCAGCTCCCTGAGATTTGTTTATCCCCTAAATTACCTGTGAGAAGATTTCTGCCATCGCCATCTCTCCTCCTCTGCTTGTGGAGAGTGAGCTTAGGAGTGAGGGGAAGCATGCAGAAATCGTAAGCTGACACCTCGCCCTGGTCATTCCCATGACTTATGAGTGCACATCAGACACACAGTTGCCAAACACTCTTGCGTGATACTCATTTTCCTCGGGTCCCAGCTGCCTGTGAGTCCAGAAAGAAAGCTCGGGCCAGCGCCGGGGTCAGCCGAACAAACAGATGGAGATGAGCAGAGGTGACACCCGATCACTCCTCAGCATCTGCTGGGCCTGTTGCGGCTGCTCTGGCAGGCTGATGCCTTGACCCAGCTAATCCTGTTGGTCATCCTGGTGCCGGCTGTATTGTGTCACTCATCCTACCCTTGGGGTGACTTCTGCTTTCCTTTGGAAAGTCAGACGAATAGCGCTGGACTGCATGCCTCCGTCCTAGCCTTGGGTCAGCCAAACCCCAGCATGGACTAAAGGGCTATCCAAGGTGCCAGTCTCTAGGGAGTTTACAGAAGGTGTCAGTCTCTAGGGAGTTTACAGATAATATTAGTCTATCTCCAGGTACTTCCCTTTTTGGTGTTTGTTATCTGACACCAGCAGTGCTTATATTCCTGCTATGGTCAGCTAAGGTTTTAAGAATACAATGCTAAAAGAGTAAAAGACACAGGCATATGTGGGGGTGGTTCTTTGGGTCTATGGCCATAAATTTCATCTATCCCTCTACCTCTCTGATAGTTCCTGAGCACCTGCTATGTGCCAATCACCTTATTAGGGACACTACCAAATCAATAGTGAAAAAATCTAATTCTATTAGTGCTGCCATGGAACACAGAATCTACTAGAGAAGTTGAAAAATAAAGTAGCTAGAAACAGATCGATATAATTACGATTTGAGCAAAGCCATAAAGGAGAAGAGTGTTGCAGGAGGTGGTAGGTGAAGACCTAGAAGTCATTCATTCATTCAAAATATATATACTGGGGCAGGTATGGTGGCTCATGCCTATGATTCCAGCACTTTGAGAGGCTGAGGCAGGTGGATCACTTGAGATCAGGGGTTCGAGACAAGCCTGGCCAACTCAGTGAAACCCCACTTCTACTAAAAATACAAAAATTAGCCAAGTGTAGTGGTGCTTGACTCCTTCTAGGAACTGAAAGGTGGCCCTGGGACTAGGGTGTGGTAGATGGTGGGGAGGAGGAAGGAGATTGGGAAGGCCAGGCGAGCACAGGTCAGATCATACGAGGGAGATTGAGTTTGGTTTTTTTTTTCTGAGTTTAATTTTAAGTTCTGGGATACATGTGTTACCGGATGCGCAGTTTTGTTACGTAGGTAAACGTGTGCCATGGTGGTTTGCTGCACCTGTCAACCCATCACCTAGGTATTAAGCTGCACATGTAGTAGCTATTTATCCTGATACTCTTCCTCCCTGACCCCCAATAGACTCCAGTGTGTGTTGTTCCCCTCCCTGTATTCATGTGTTCTCATTGTTCAGCTCCCACTTATAAGTGAGAATGTGTGGTGTTTGGTTTTCTGTTTCTCCGTTAGTTTGCTGAGATTAATGGCTTTTAGCTCCATCCATGTCCCTGCAAAGGACATGATCTTATTCCTTTTTATTGCTGCATAGTATTCCATTGTGTGCGTATACCACCTTTTCTTTACCTAGTCTATCGTTAATGGGCATTTGGGTTGATTCTATGTCTTTGCTTGTGAATAGCTTGGCTTTTGAGTTTCACTGGAACACACTGAAGGGTTTTAAGCAGTTAGATGACATAATCTGGGTGATATTTTAAAATAACTTGTCTTCTTGCAATGTGGAGGGTATTTGGGGCAGAGCTAGAGCAGAAGAGATAAGATAAATGAAGTGGCTAACACAATGCCTCGGAAAAGCAAAGATAGCTGTAATGGCAGTGCCCACAAGTCAAGGATCTTGAGATTATTCTTTGTGGTCATGTGGACAATAGGTCAAGGGCCCGGGTGACTCAACTTCTCTGTTGTAAGTTACAAATTCTAAAAAATAATCTATTTAGAAAGTACCCTTCTTGTCATGTATTAAGTAGAAGTAACTGGACAACTGAAAATAGATTTTGTGCAAGAATATATGCTGCAATGCTGTTGGTAATAGCAAAAAATTCTCCATGAGTTTTCCAAATATCAAACCTAGAAATTGTTTTACATATCACAGTTCACTGTGTAATGCTATTATATGAAACAATTATCAATTATATAAAATACATCAATTTATTGATATAGACAAATATTCAGTGTAGTAGTGAGTGAATAGAGCATATTTAAAATCAATATGGACCATATTACGATGTCGTTTTTGGTTACATCTGCAAAGAAAACTCTTAAATAACACGCAGCAAACATATTACTGGATTTGAGAAATTATGGGCAATTACAAATCTTTTTATCATCTGTACTTTCTGTTTATTTCACCATATACTAGACTGTGTAATTTTTTTTTAATTTCATTTTTTTTTTTTTTTGAGACAGAGTCTTGCTCTGTTGTCCAGGATAGAGTGTAGTGGCACGATCCTGGCTCACTGTAACCTCTGCCTTCAAGAGATTCTCCTGCCTCAGTCTCCTGAGTAGCTGGAATTACAGGCACACAGCTAATTTTTGTATTTTTAGTAGAGATGGGGTTTCACCGTCTTGGCAAGGCCAGTCTCAAACTCCTGACCTTGTGATCCACCCACCTCAGCTTCCAAAGTGATGGGATTACAGGCGTGAGCCATTGTACCTGGCTGATTGTGTAATTTTAATAATTTAAAAATTATTTTTAATTTTTAAATTATTAGCTGTGATAAGCTTCAAATACGCTATATATATTTATCTATATTATTGCTAAACACGTTGGTTTACTCACTGAGCCCCTGTACATGCCTATTTTCCCCCTTCCTCTTGTTTATAACCTTCATTGATGTCCTTTTGGAATATCTTTCTCACTTTCTTTCCTTGTATCTAAATTCACTCTTCCGTAAATAGGGTGACCATATAATTTCTTGCACAAACTGAAATACTTATGAGAATGAAAGGAGGCTGAGCACAGTGGCTCATGACTCTAATCCCAGCACTTTGGGAGGCTGAAGCAGGTAGATCACCTGAGATCAGGAGTTCAAGACCAGCCTAGTCAACATGGTAAAACCCTGTCTCTACTGAAAATATAAAAATTAGCCAGGTGTGGTGGTGGGTGCCTATAGTCCCAGCTACCAAGGAGGCTGAGGCAGGAGAATTGCTTGAACCCAGGAGGTGGAGGCTGCAGTGGGCCAAGATCATGCCATTGCACTCCAGCCTGGGCAACAGAGACTCTATCTAAGAAAAAAAAAAAAGGAATGAAAGGAATAAATATCATACCAAGACAACAAGTATAAACTGACGTTGTCATAGCCAAATCAGTGTACCTTGTCAATTATAATAACTGC